>NC_051155.1:149677351-149732351 GCF_013339745.2 Dermacentor silvarum | reverse complement strand
AAATTTATGAGCATTCATATTACTACTTTTGTTGCACGAGAATAACAGTGATACCGTGGTGTACCACGCTTTTACCGTGGTCAAAGGGATAGAAGTAGTTAAAAGCACCGTCCATTGTTGCGTTAGCCGTCCACGACTTTGTTGAAACCACAAGGCACTACTCAAATTTCGCTAAAGTTGTAGTTTCCTCCTCACTTGCATATTTATAGGCTATTGGTGCGCCAGAAACGGGAAAAAGAAAGGCCAACGGTAAAGTGCCTGCTTTAGTAACATGCTCCTTCTTGAGTTCCCTTCTGTTTGATTGCTGTTTCCACTGAACAAGTTTATCATTACACAGAATACTCTGTCATGTTAAAATCATGGTGTAATGTTAACAAGCATAGAAAATACAAATTCGGCGCTGCTGTTCAGGTCTAGGCAGCAGTAGGTTGTTATCCCCAAGCGCATAAAGCATTCGCACCGTTTAAGTGCAGGAAAAGGCAAAGCTCACGCTTTGAGATGGTTGGCGCGTAAGTCCCACAGCAACAATTTCTTTCGTTCATGCGAGAGCGCGTCAATTTCTCCACAATGATTTTCTTTTTGACAGCTAGTGCTTTCAGGCGCCATGAGAGATTGCACAACCTTCGGGATCATCCCAGTGCTGCAAAGCGCTAAATTCGGAATATGTTCAGGTCGTAACGGATCAAGCTGTAGCCTTTCATCGCCGCAGCACAACAAATGATTTGCCATGACACATTTGTTCCGTCGTGGAGAAATCAATCTCGTCTGGATCATCGAGCCATATTCGTCGTCGTGCCGTAGCCTTGGCGTTGCGTCACGCAGATCATTTCGCCTCACACACAATCACCGCAAGCACTTGGGTGCCTAGATGCGCCAAGACCTCCTATTAGAGCAGGACAGGTCGACATCTGCCACGGTTGATCAGCGGCTACGCCATTCTTCTACTCAGGACGATGTCCCAGCATTACGGCCAGCATTAGCTTAGGAATTAAAGCAAAACCTTCTTTATAAGTAGACTTCGATCGGGGTGTATTGTTTAAACTCAGATCGTCAAAATTAATTTGGGGCCTTTGGTGTGATTTCAAAGCTCATGAAAAATTAGTGATGATGATCAATGCTTATTTGCTTTCACGGATACCTCACTGGTACACAGTGATGAAGAAGTTTGAGGTTTAAAATATATGAACTGTGCCAAATACATACAGATGTTCCTAAAACATGGAAGCCCACGAGTCATAAACCATGGAAACTAATCGCGGTGTACGCGTTTTACTCGATTGTAACTATTGAAAATACTTTGAATCTTTTCGTGAGTTCTTTCAGCTGTTGCGATGAAAAGTTATTCTTATTCTTAAACATTATATATCACCATGCTGTTCACACATTTAAATTTTCACCTTTTCAAACCTTTACATGGATTTTAAAGTTGTGTTTGCCAATCTGAAGCATGGGGAGCCCCAAGATTCCTCAATAGAGCTCGAAGAGACCTGTAGCAATTACTTTAAATTGATAAAGCAGGTAACAAGACGTGTATAGCAAGGCATCTGAAGTGACCCTCTATCCCTGCGAACGTAAGTTCTCATTTTGTCAAGAATACAAAATGAGAACTTACGAACAAAAATATCACTCGACCAGTATTTATTATTATGAACTAAGCTAAGAGCTATCGTTTTCAAAATGAATGAGCGCGTTCAACAGCACGCAAAGCACCCAAAAACGCCCGTCTAGTTTGTTCAAGGTTCCTGAAACCCTATCTTGAAGTTACTTCTGTGTGTGTCTTTTTCGTAACAAAATATACGCAGGTATTCAAAGTGGTATCTGCGTGCCATGCGAACCATTACAGCTGAATGATTTAAAACCACTAATACCGACATGTTAAACGCAATGTTGTACTGAACCTCGTTCTAGTAGTGAACTGATTTGCGTAAAACTAAACTGTTTCTTACCTCCACCCAGAAAATACATGAGATTTCGCTCTAAACAACACCCATCAGAACGCTCTAATATACGTGATATCCCACGTAACTTGAGCCAAACTTTATTATTATGCAAATGCCATGTAGCTAGACAGAACCAAGGTAATGTCCTTTGCTTGAAGATACTCAGATTATTTTTTTGCATTCCTCCTAATTATATAATTTGGAATAATTATTAAAATTTCTCCAATATTATAAATAGATGAAAAGTGTCAATGAGAAATTGTGGAGCAACATGAAAAACTCCTGATACAGCTTTCTGTTGCTCAGGATGTTACAAAAAAATGTTCTTCCGAGCGTGAAAGAAGCCCCCGAATACACGAAAAATTGGAGTGCGACTGGCCGCTCGAAGCACTTTGCCTGTATTCGCGGGTTTTGAGAAGTTGAGGAATATGTAATCAATGTCAAGGTCCTGATTAAAGTGGCTGAAAAGAACATTACTAAAGGAGAGGAGCTGCGTGCCGCAACACAAAAACCTTTTAAAACACATTTTAACAGCTCATAAAGAATGAACTATCTCCTACAAATTCAATCAGGTGAGACTATATGGCGTGCTTTACGAACTCACATCGATTGCTTGTCAGAGATTTTTCTCGGATGAATGCTGGTTAACTGATTTGGGGATGGGAATTACCTTCTCTACTTTCCAGTCGTCCGGTACTGTACAGATTGCGCAGGAGGCTGAGAAGCAACATGTGGATACACTTCAGTTATCTTCAATGTATCAGAAAAAATTGAAATGGAGCCTCGTGATAATTATATTTTCAATAAGCTTATGTGAAGATGTGGGGTTAAGATGTGAAATATATCCATATATTCATCATCGTCATCAGCCTATTTTTATGTCCACTGCAGGACGAAGGCCTCTCCCTGTGATCTCCAATTACCCCTGTCTTGCGCAAGCTGATTCCAACTTGCGTTTGCACATTTCCTAACTTCCCACCTAGCTTTCTGCTGTCCTCGACTGCGCTTCCCTTCTCTTATTATCCATTCTCTAACTCTAATGGTCCATCGGTTATCCATCCTACGCATTACATGGCCTACCCAGCACCATTTTTTCCGCTTAATGTAAACTAGAATATCGGTTATCCCCGTTTGTTCTCTGATCCACACCGCTCTCTTCCTGTCTCTTAACGTTAGGCCTAACATTTTTCGTTCCATCGCTCTTATTCGGTTCTTAACTTGTTCTCGAGCTTCTTTGTTAACCTCCAAATTTCTGCCCCATATGTTTGCACCAGTAAAATGCAATGATTGTACACTTTTTCTTTTCAACGACAGTAGTAAGCTCCCAGTCAGGATTTGGCGATGCCTGCCGTATGCACCCCAACCCAATATTATTCTTCTGTAATTTCATTCTCATGATCAGGGTCCCCTGTGAGTAATTTACATAGATTAGCTACTCCTTTACAGGCTCTAGAGGCTGACTGGCGATCTTGAGTCCTTGTTCCCTTGCCAGGCTGTTGAACATTATCTTTGTCTTCTCCATATTAATCTTCAATCCCACTCTTACACTTTCTCGGCTAAGGTCCTCAATCATTTGCTGTAATTCGTCTCCATTGTTGCTGAACAGGGCAATGTCATCTGCAAACTGAAGGTTATTGAGATATATGCCGTTGATCCTCACTCCTAAGCCTTCCCAGACTAAGAGCTTGAATACTTCTTCTAACCATGCAGTGAATAGCATTGGAAAGATTCTGTCTCCTTCCCTGACCGCTTTCTTGATAGGTATCTTTCTACTTTTCTTGTGGAGAACCAAGGTTGCTGTGGAATATTTGTAGATATTTGCCAAGATATTCACGTATGCCTGCTGTACTCCTTGATTACGCAATGCCTTTATGACTGTTGGTATCTCGACTGAATCAAATGCTTTTTCATAATCTATGAAAGCCATAGATAGGTTGATTGTACTCCGCAGATTTCTCTACTACCTGATTGATTACATGGATATGATCCAGTGTAGAATATCCCTTCCTGAAGCCAGCCTGTTCTCTTGGTTGGCTGAAGTCAAGTGTTGCCCTGATTCTATTGGCAATCATCGTGGTGAATATTTTATACAATATTGAAAGCAGCTAATTGGTCTAAAATTCTTCAATTCTTTAACGTTCCCTTCTTATGGATGAGTATAATGTTGGCGTTCTTCAGCTTTCTGGTACGCTTGAAGTCGTGAGGCATTGCGTAAAGGGCCGCAAGCTTTTCAAGCATGATATCTCCTCTATCTTTGATTAAATCGACTCTTATTCCATCTTCTCCGGCAGCTTTTCCCCTGACCATGTCTTTCAAGGCCCCTATAACTTCATAGTTATAGAAGCAGCCTTTGTATCCTATTCATCACTACTTCGATTAAAAGTAGCTTGGCTGCTCTGGGAACTGTACAGGTCAGTATAGAATTCTTCCGCTGCTTTTACTATGTCATCGAAATTGCTGATGATATTGCCCTGCTTATACTTCAGTGCATACATTTGCGTTGTCCTATGCCAAGTTTTATTCTCACTGATTTCATGCTGCGTCCATATTTTACTGCTTCCTCAATATTTTCCACGTTATAATTTCAGATATGCCTTACTTTCTTCTTGTCGATCAGTTTTGACAGTTCAGCGAATTCTCTATCTGATCTTATGAGTTTGACATTTTCATGTTTTGCCGTTTTTTATTAGCTCCTTTGTTACTTGGGAGAGCTTACCTACTGGTTTCCTTGGTACCTTACCCCCCACTTCCATTGCGGCTGCTGAGATCAGCCTAGTTATGGTTCATTCATTACCTCTGTTTGTCTTCATCTTCTTGTTCTAAAGCTGCATATTTTTTTGCAAGCACCAGCCTGAATTGGTCTGTTTTAACCTTACTACATCTAGGTTGGCCTGTTTCTTCTTGACAAATTTCATTCTTTCTCTCTTCAAATTGAGAGAAAGCCTAGACCTCACTAACCTATGGTCACTGCACTTTACCCTTCCTAACACTTCTACATCCTGCACTATGCTGGGATCGGCTGAGAGTATGAAATCTATTTCATTCCTTGTTTCTCCATTAGGGCTTTTCCAGGTCCACTTCCTGTTGCTGCGCTTTCTGAAGAAGGTATTCATTATTCGGAGCATATTCCTTTCCGCGAATTCCACCAACATCTCTCCTCTAGTGTTCCTAGAATCGATGCCGCAGTTGCCAATTGCTTGCTCACCAGCCTGCTTTTTGCCCACTTTTGCATTGAAGTCGCCCATGACTACAGAATACTGAGTTTGCACCTTTCTCATTGCTAATTCATCATCTCATCAAACTGTTCTATTTCTTCATCATCATGACTGGAGGTTGGGGCGTAGGCTTGTACTGCCTTCATTCTATACCTCCTATTCAGCTTATTACGACGACTGCTACCCTCTCGTTAATGCTGTAGAATTCATCAATGCTGCCCGCTATGTCCTTATGGACTAGAATCCTACTCCAAATTCTCTCTATCTGGAAGACCTCTGTAGCAGAGGACGTGGCCGTTAGTCAGCACTGTATAAGCCACAGCAGTTCTTCTAACCTCACTAAGGCCAATAATATCTCAGGCAAAGCTGATAATTCTTCATGTAGTCCTGCTAAGCTATCCTCCCTCGATAGAGTGCGCGTGCTGAACGTTGCCAGGTTCAGTTTCCAGTGGCGGCTTGTTCGGACTCAGAGATTCTTAGCACCCTCTGCCGCGTCGCAGGTCTGACCACCGCCTTGGTCAGGTGCTGCGCAGGCACTGGGGCTGAGGGCCACGGGTTAATTGTAGGAGTCATGAGGGAGGTAGTGGCCGAATACTCCATCAGGGAGGAGAATTCCTGTTCTGGTGTGACGTAGCGACTTTGTTGAAGCTTAGTGGGCCTTCCTAATTTGGTTGCACCTGGGCTAGTATACCCTACTAGCTCTCGGAGATATTTTTCTTTGCCGATGTCAGGCGCCACTCCATGCCTGCAAATCTAGTGGACTGGAAGAGGATTCGAAATTACGCATTTAAGATTAGAAGCCGGGTGTTCTACCTCTGCTACACGCCACCACTGAACATTTGTGATGCAGCATCTATTCCTGTCAAAATGATGCCCGCTAGAGTAAAGTGACGCGTAATGTTCACTTTATTAAAAAACCATCTGCACGGTCAAACGTTTAGCGCTGACGAGAGTTCCGATTCAATTCTATCTCAGCTGCAGTGCAAGGCTACCGACGGCGGACAATGAACCGCGGCTCGGCCACGCTCGCATCGCAGCTGGCGGTGCCGCAAATATCAGCATGCTTTCTTCCTGTGAAATTATTGCGAGGAGACGGTAAAGCGGCAACAACGGTAACAAAACATTGCTGCTTGGGAGCGTCGGCGGTTCCTTTTGAAGCGCAGTCTGCTAAAGATTCTATGTGAACCATAAAAGGTCAAGCGACGATATTGGTGGCGGGTGATCAGCAGTGGTGAAGCTGCCAGCGACACCACAGCGTAGCCGCGACCACTCGTCTGTCGCCGAGTGGCCACGTCGCTATGCTGCAGGAAAATCCTCTGTACTGTGTGACAGGCAGACCTCGCCGTCGGCTGGCGGTCCGCGAGTGCGACCATGATTGGATCAAACGGCGCATTGGGGCAAACCGGTGCAACCAATGCGATTCGCCGAATTTGTCGTTATTTATGAGGACTGGATGTGGCAGGCCAGTGTCAATTGCCTGGCCGCGGAGCGGGGGAGGAGGGGGGTGGGGGGGGCAGGGCGTTTTCCCGGAATGGAGGGGAAATTTGAAATCAGCAGTAAAGTTGGGGGGGGGGGGGGGGGGGCGCTTACTCAGAATTTTGCGGTAGCGTTCAAATTGGCAACAGTCCTACCGCAGTTTCCGGTGTATAAGACGCGGTTTTCTTCTGATTTATTTGTCGGTGCGTCTTATCGAACGGTGCGCCTTAAGTACGTTTTTTTCCCGAACAAACTGCCGTGAAAATCGGATTCGATGTTATGGCCACGCGAAGCGCCCTGGTTGATATAATTGCTACGGGTTCTGTGCGCGTTGTCGAGGTATCGGGTTCTTCACGTGCGAGAAGGACGGAGCAGCAACGCAAGCGGAGGCAGGCCGACCACGAGTCCACCGACCCCGAAGGCGTCCCATCTGCAGATCGCTGTCAAGATACAGCTCGCGCCGCGGCGCAAACTACGCAGTTGCTACCAGAGCACAAGCCACCACCCCTCCCTCCGTCTCGCGCTGCCTTCCCGCTTTCCTCCCTTGTGCGCGATTCTGCTCACCGTCGCACGCTTTCAATCGCACAGACAGTATACGGCACACGGGGACGATGTTATCACCGTGGGGCTTTATATGGAATATCACGGCTACCACGACGCAGAAATGTTGAAGTAATGATGTAAACAATATGATGTAAGAAATATTGATGTAAACCACTAAAAGGAACATTACGTGACTCCAAATATTACGTTGCATTGGTCAGCCTCTAAACGTTGCATGATGTACGCAATCGAACTCATCACAATCCGAAATACGCTGCTTGAGGATACATGAGAAGGCCCTTCATTGCAAACAAAAAATAGACATGGTTAGCATCATTTTGCCGTCGATTCTTATGCACCTAAATATTGAAAACTCCTTTGGGACGAATATTACCCACACTCCTCCATTGCTTACGTGCGGTCATGACTTCAGGTTCATAACAAACACCGTCAAGGACAATGCCATTAGAGTCTGCTCGAGCCTCTATGCGTGGCTAGGCACATTTCCGTAGATCGTTCGGTAGATTACAATTGTGTTTTTTTTTTTCTTACAGTGGAAGGCATGCATCGTTGCCGTTTCTCCTTCCTCACGTTCCGACACGGCACATTGCAAGGGACGTTACAGACGTTGCCTCCGCACTTGCATCTAAGGTTGCAGCGCATCAGCCTTTCCAAATCCCGATTCACGTCTTACGCGCCGCCGACGTCAATGGGGCAGGAGGCGTACGTGTCCTTGCGTTACCAGATGTGAAGTAATTGCGAAATCTATAGATCAAGGCCCACAATGCCGACGCTGAATACGGCCATCTAGGTGAAAAACGAAGCACGTACTATCGTGGCGAAATGAAATTCAGAGCAGGGCAGCAAACTAGAACAGTGTGCCTGAGGTAAGAGGTAACTTATTTCTTTAGTTGACAGTTCTTTATGAAGCCATGCGACACGCCATAAGGACAGAATGAGTACCACCCCACTGGAAATTCCGCCAACTAAACTTTCAGGTTGTCATCCAAACAAAAAAAAAGGGGGGGGGGGACCTATCGCACTCGAAGACTTGACCGTGTTTTGGCTGTCCCGTTCGTATTTCATTTTACCATGATAGCTTGTTAAACGATTAAGACAAGCGCTCGCCTGCAGAATCCATGCAACCTATAATGCAACACAGCCATGCAACACTTCTGTTGCCCCGGGCTCATTCATACCGCCGTCTTTTAACACTCTCAGTATACGATCCTTGCTGGATCTGCAAGGCTTTTCGTCAATCGTCCTTACCAATGATTTAATCATGGCATTGTTTACCTGATGACGTTGTCAGTGAACGGCATGCTTCAGAATTGAGATTCTTGTTAATGAAAAACATAACGTACTAACACCTAATATCTCCATTTTCATTCATTTTGTTGATTGACTTGTCCGCGTGTGTTTATTTAGTGTATCGTGTTTTGTTATACTCACAAAAATTTCACTGATGAATGTCAATATTTTCGAACAATGCTCCCACGTATTATCCCGCGAGGGCGTGTATGGTTACCATAAATTATTAATAGTATTATTACTATTATTATCATAAATTTTTTCAATAGGCCAATCACACCAAAGATTTTCAAAATATTCACAATGATGATGACTGTCGAATTCTTCACTATGGCCTATTGTCGTTGCAGAATGGTGCAAAATGAATGTCTCAGCCTCAATGCTTCGACTAAAATTATGACCTTTACACGCAAAACCGATAGTATTCTTTGTGGATTTTGTGGATTCTTTTCCACTAAGTAGGACTGCTAAGGTCATTGATTTAGCGGTTCTCCTTATTGCCTCGTTTAGCTTTTTATCTCATACTGAAGGCATAGCTATGCGTGGTCTGCGCTCGTATGTTATGTTTCCGCCTCTCACGCGAATTCGAATGTCCAAGTTCTTTCCTAGTTCTGTATACGGCTATATGTCTATATGTCAAACGTTACGTAAACATAGTCGTGAGCTAGCATCGTCTGCGTAGTGGTTCTAGAAGGGCCACTTACACAGCCTATTTATTTATTTATTTATTTTACATATCCTCAAGCACATAGACTGTAGGGGGATGTGGGGTACATGTGTTCAACAATAACAAGATAACCATATTTACTATATGTTACTATTATTACTATCACTACATTTATGTATTACTAGCGATATTTGCGCTCAACTTTGGCAAAACAACAAGACTGCCAAGAGAGAGAAAGAAAGAAAAATGTCAATTTAATCACGAATACAGTTAATAAGATTTGAAGTCACGTGATCACACTTTGTCACAATTCTTAACAGCAATTAAATTTTTGCGGAAAAGTACACAGTCTTCGATTGACCGATATCGGAGGGACGGCGGTTCCAGTCGTTGATGACTATAAAAACCTGTTGGTGCGAGAAACAAATGCCGCTTACTCTACGACGGCCATCATATCGAGATGACTGATAGTAGGTGTTAGGATAAACTCACTGCGAAGGATAGGTGATGATACAATTTCTCAAAAGGCTTAAGCGGAAAACTGTTCTGCACCTGATAACAATGGTAGAGGCAAGTTGCTTTTTATGAAAGTTATACTTGACGTAATATTTAGTTGGTGTGCGAGGTCTGTGTGCTTTAAGGAGTTCAGCCATCGAAAACAGGTGGCGAAATTCTTTTAGGCTTCCTTGTTCTCATATACCAGTGGTAGTCCGCCCATCACATCATCGGTACCAGACGGTGGTCGTATTTGTAACAGGTGTAATAAGCTCTCTATGGTCGATTAGTGCATTCTGGCTGCCATAAAGCGAATTCTGCGAACCCCGTCGTACTTTTTCTTGAAACGCATGTTGTTACGCGTGACGCTTTCAACATCCTGTTGTTATCCTCTGTTATACAACATATCACGTTCGACGAGAATAACCTTGTGACCTTTGTGTGGCATCAATCAGGGAGCCCTCAAGGGCCCACATATAGTCATGCAACTCTACCACACAATACCAACAGAAACTGATGACTTTAGCGTCTTGTCAACGGTAATTTTTTTCGCCTCGTCGTTGCATGCACGATCTACAGCAATGAGGAAGTAGTTGCTTCTGTTGATCTGCACGGAAAATGCCATGCCAGAACAAATTTACCGCCCTTCCACGTCTCCAAAAACATGTCGGGTAGTTCTACCCTTTATGTAATCGAGATTTGACGTCATCATTAATTGAGCAACACCAGAAATAGTACGTACAAAACATTCTCGTCATCACTGCTCTTGGGAAAAAACAGCTCTTAGCGTTTAAAGTGAGGCTGTGCCATATATCGCTAGTATTCACCAAAATAATGTCCCGAAAAACCATTCACATACTTCAAGAATGCGTTATCTGGAACCCTACCGCCAATATTCATCAATCCTGATAGATAAAGAACCGAAAATCACTGATTAGATTAACTGGAGCTATAAAAAATATTTGAATACTGTGTTCCTCTGCCGCCGCGCAGAGATCTGTGGGGGGGGATAGGGATCTGTGGGAGACACAAGCTTCCGACTCTGGATTAATAAAGGATAATGTTGGGGAGGATGAGGATATCGATTAGGATGATATGTCGTCTGTGACGATGATTGTAACGATTTTTATATTTATGATGGTTCGATTCGTTACATTGCTTCACTTTGTCTTTGCAGGTGCGTGTTCGGCTGCTGCTTCCTCCCCTTCTGCGTGTACGAATGCCAGGACGTCGAGCATTTCTGTCCGAACTGTAGGCGCATATTGGGCGTCTTCCGGCGCATTTGAGCGGAGAACACCTGCCTCCGATCATTTGAACACCAGTACAGCCACCTTGCGCTAGCAAGGCGCCCCCTCCGCAAATTCTTTTTTCTGATTTTTCTATCTTTTAGCGTGCGCCGCATCATGTTTTGCACTTGACAGCATGCATGGGGCCCCCAAAATGTTACTACCTGCAAACATTGCGTCCTAGAAGCGAAGTGTCCTTTGACAGACCTTGCACAGAGAGATCAAGCTGCATTAAACGACTCAAATATGCAATATCCAATATATATGATAAAATGTGTGAGCTTGCACATTCCTCAAAGATTGCTTCACTTCGCAGTATGAGCACCGACGTTTTGTGTTGCAACGATTCTTCGAGCGTGCGAGAGACGCAGAATAAGTTCATTTTCAAACAGTTCCTCTTCCAAGCCGCCGATGGGCGGATGGTAGCTATAACCGTAAGATTGTGCATCTAGATGCGCTCAGTGATCATTTATGTGTATTTGCGCCGTACTGACAGTCTGAAATATGCACTTGCACTGTGTGCTGTTTTGTGTTAATGGTGTAAATGGAGATGTAAATAGAATACAGGACATTCGATAAAAGAAAAAACCCATTCTATGGGGTAAAAAAATGAATAAAAGAAAGATGCTTTTCGTGTATGCCTAATGAAGGTATAAACTCTCAAGCGATACAGCTGAAAAGCTTAATTACCTCCTAGAATCATTTCCTTTAAACTCCACATTATTCTGCCAGTGCGGATGAAACGTATACACAGTGCTGTCCATACGCAGCAAAAAATGTCAAAGTTCACAATGGCAGGGCACGTTTCGACAATGCCGTGTTTGACTCTGCCCCGCATTATAGAGAAAATCACTATTTCGCCTCAAAGACGTTTTTTTTTTTTTTCAACAACACTGGGCAATTCCTGCAAGCTTTTAAATTCAGAATAGTGCAACCTGTGCACGCATTCAGGAGGCCAGGACAAGCAATACTCAACGAGGATCACATAATGTGAATCGCATAAAAATTGTTTCTCATAATATGGTGGCGTGTTAGCGTGCAATTTTTTATTGTCATGCACGCAGAAACAGCTCCGGCGGCGCAAAGAATGCGTACATAACAATATTGATTATCAGCGTCAAACGTGACACATATCCACAACGGAGGATGCGCTGAGATTGAGGTAGTGGTTGGAAAACAACGTCGAAAGCATCGACGGCGTGAATGCCGACAACGTCGCCACTTTAGCGCAACGTAGTTTACACAGTAACATACAGGATTCACAACCCCTGAGTGCCATATGTAGCAGAACTTCTAACTGGTGCTACTGGTGCTTGCTAGTGCCAGCTGGTGCTAGCAGACGAACAATTAAAATGCTTTTGTCTGAATTTTCAGAACAAACGTGTTCCACCTGGGTGTTGGTATTAAAAGAATCTGGTATTACGTAGTCTTCGCTAGCTGATCAAACATATCTCCTTTCTGCGTTGACAACACATTCGTGAGCAGTACATACCTTTGACATTTTTCGGGCGTCTTAAGTTTGTAAATTTCTTTAAGTAAACAGTGAACGGGCAAATGTAGTTTGAACAAATCAGTGACTGCGGCACGAAATTCATCAACAGGGGTCGATTGCGGGAAGACCCACCGCGTGCCTACGTCTAAACGCAGAAATTTCGCGCCAACAGCTAAGGATAAGTCTTCATCTACTGGTGGCCTCAGTGCAACGCAATGACATCAAGGCAACAGATGACAATCATTAGTTGTTTGCTTCATGCGGCGGACCAGCAATCACGAACTCTTGTTCCCTTGCCAGTGCATTGTAGATTACCTTCGTCTTTAGCATAATTATTTTCAATTGTATCCCTAAGCCACTCGAAATCAAGGCACCAGTCTACCTGTAGGCTCTGTATCTACCACTTAGTGATCTAAATGTATGACAAAGTACCATTTTACGGGAGGCCTTCTTCGTGGTTATTACTTATTTCACCACTCCTCTTTAAGCTTGATCATCCCACAAAGGTATACCACCTTCAGGGGCACTTAATTGCTGAGCACTTGACGATGCGTACTACTCACGCGGGCTTTCCTTATAATATTCCAAGAATACAACATCACAGTGCTTCTCGTAAAGCGACGCTCACTCAGGGCTCGTTGAGTTCTGTCATATTGTTGCATATTGTTGCGTATTCTCGCATAAAAAGTTATTTCTGGTCTTGTTTTGTGGTGCTTCTTTTAGCTTGTGCTAAGTTTATTTATGATGCACTTCTATTATCCAGGTCTAACGGAAGGCAGTTGTACGCCATCATCGATTTTAATGTTTTGTGAATAAAACTAGTGGGTAAGTCTGAGTAACAGAGTCGTCTTCAAATCCCAGTGCAAAGTTATTTTATTGACATGTCGCCACAAGCGAGCTCACGAAGAGTCAGGCGCTCCCCAAGGCGTACAGTTAGCAAAAGAATACGGACTAGATGCTGGCCATCACAGGGCCGCAGGTTTCATCATCGCAAGCTATAACCTTCATGTCGCAGTTGTCTTCGTACTGCTCCATGCAGTCCTGAGCTACATCGTGCACTGCTTCTCTGGTCACCCTCAAGGTGCACTCTGCAAGAGTGGCATACATAAGCCAAGTGACAGCCTTTGACACAATATTAAGTCGGCAGGTGAAAAAACCAAGAAGCTCCAATACAATAACACCAGTGCAACCCAGGCATCAATGGTAAAGGTAAATGTACCATCACGCAATTACAAAAGCGAACTACCAATTATGAGGAATACTCTCTGTGTTACTTCATGTTCTTAACGAGAAAAAAGAGCCGAGGGGGCAATTTTTTTTATTGCGATAGCAATTATATGGACACTTCAACCGGATTTCTGCCGTCGGTGTCGCCGTCGCCGTCGCCGTGAGGTTCCCTATAGATAAAATCTTCGCCGCGCGCCGTATGCCCGAGCGGAAGCGTGCGGGGACGCGCGCTATCACGGAGAGCGAACGCACTCAATCTCCCACGCGCAAGCAAGGAAGCAGGAAGCCAGCGCCGGAGGGAGCGGGGGGGGCACTTCTACTCTGCCAACAACCCCGCTCTCTCTCTCGCTCGTCCGCACCGTCTCTTATCTCCACACGGCTCTGACCTTTATGCGCGGTGCATTCGCCGCTCAGTTTCCGTTGAAGCGATAGACCGCACGTACCTTCGCCCGCGCGGCGTATGCTTGCTGCCAGCGTTTTGACAGTCGTTGTCTGCAGTCATTCAGTGTGATCTATTCGTGTTTGTTTGTGCGCGCTCACACCACGCTTGTTCATCAGTTAGTATAGTCGTACCCACATTTTCCAACGCACGCTACACATGCCAATACTTCCGGATCGGCAGTGCAGCGCTACAGGTGTGTCCCTTCGCACGCGCTGCCCACGGGAAGCGCTTCTCATCAACACCACCGTTTCGCACGCGCCTTCTCGTGGTCATCGACTCTCTTCATGTCGGTCTACTTACGCCGAACCACACCTGCTTACTTAATCAGCTCATGTTTACTACAATTCATATTTCTACCAAAGCCGCTCACCTTACTTCGTTTGACATTGCTGTGTTGCTATCGCATTCATTGCTTCGCCCTTAGGCCGAAACTGTGACATTTTTTTTTATTTTTCATATTTGTTTGTTTTCTTCTGTACAGGTACAGAAGCAGGAGCAAAATCAAAAGGCTTTGTACCCTGGCAAAGGCCTTTGCTCCAATTACAGTGCGTGCCGCACTGTAATTGGAGCAAAGGCCTCAGTGTGCACTGCATGCACACTGAGAAAAACAAAACAAAGCACATATCCATATACAAACACATATACAAATACTAATATATTGCAACACAGGAGAAAAAAAATAGGTTTAAAAAGAATAAATAATTTTGGAAATTTCTACTTGTTCCATAACGTGTAAATTATGAAATGCACACAATAAGGCGACCTTATTTACCGGCACACATAGTGTTACATTGGGATTGTTACATTGATTATTCATATCATAAGAAGCCAACAAACAACGATACCAAGGACAATACAGGGGAAATTACTTGAACCTATGAAGTGCATTAAAGAAATGATAAAGTAATGGAAAAAAGTGGATGAAAAAATAACTTTCCGCAGGTGGGGAACGATCCCACGTCTTCGCATTACACGTGCGATGCTCTTACTATTGAGATACCGTGGCGTCGTTTTCCCATCCATTTTTGGGGGTATTTATGTGTTTACTACTACAACTATAACCCTCGGAGACAGTGGGAGTGTTAGACTGGTTCGCTCTGGAAAACCACTCGTGCTGCCATGTTAGGCTATGTCACTTCAGAATGTTGTTCGCTATATTTAAAACATGTGCACTCAGAGCTTTAAGTAACAAAAACCGCTTCTCACGTTGTTGGTTCTTGTAACGAATATCCAACACGGTGCAAGTTTTGTAGTCAATGTAGATGAAATTGGCAGCCTCGTCCTTTCCTTCTCCTGAAGAAAGAAAGGGGAACGCGTTCAAGCACAGCAGCATACCTACGCAGGTCTCATTGTCAGGATAGCCTTACCTCAACCTCTGCAAGCAACATTAGTGCACGTTCACATTTTTTGACGTGCTTATTAATAATGCAGACTCTACGAAGCGCAACTCAGATACTCCACGATTTACTTGCGTGTCGTTAATTTCTGGGCGAAAATCGCGTAACACTACATTTTCTGCGATAACTGCTGGGGCTTGCAAACAGCACACATTTTGTTTAATTACCAGTATAGGGATATGAAAACACTTTTATTTCGTAAAATGGACTCAATTTGAAACAAAAACCACGAGCCCTGCGCAGTCGAGAGGATGGGGGTAAGTGAAGCTTGTCGTGTGTGTATCTCACCTTCGTGGTGATGTTCTTTCTTTCTTTCTCTCTCTCTTTTTTTGTCCCTGGTATGTGCCATTGAGCTTGGACCCTTTCTGCACTATCGCCAGGATCGGCCCACTTTTCAGCTTCACACCACCAGCACCACCGCCGACACTTGTGAGCCTATAAAGCTTCGCTTAAAAAGAACACCAGAGGAAGGAAGAATCCTTGGTTTCGTGCGTTGTCCTTCATTGCAAACTGACGCTTTAGATTTTCTATTCCCAGTCCTTTGATGCAGCGGCCTCATTGAAACGTTTCAGAGCAATTCTCTAAAGTATCTTTATCCACACCATAATTTTGTCTTACTAGTAGACAGAACTGTAATATATTTACTCTTTGTCCTTTTCTTTCCCTTCGTTTCCTGATAGATACTTTCTCTCACCGGTCCTTCTCCCAACGCAGACCATTATTTCTACACCGGCATACTTCTCTGCTTCTCATTAAAGAGTGTCCCTCTCTTTCTCCCTGCTGCCATAATTATCGTTACAACAAAGGTGTGGAAACACCAAGAGTTCAATGTATTGACTGTCTAAAGAACTCGGTATGCAATTGCTATTAACGCACAGTAGACATGATCCGCCAACATTGTGTACTATATATCGTACACCACGATATTTCTCTTGCCACGTAGGTTTTGGAAACTGTAAGATCTAGTGGGATGGGCAGCAATCTGCAACCCCAAAAGCCCTAACGCCCATTTCCCCATCAAGCAAAAACTTTAACTTCTCCTTCATTTCTGGCCATGCAGAGTACAATCATGCAAAAAATATCGACAGAAACCATCTCATAATGACTGTTGACGTTAACGCGATTAGATTTAAACAACGTGGCGACAAATCGCATTGCCGTCACAGAAATGCTTCATGTGTGAGGCGTTAACTGCAGCGGGCTCCTCTGTCGCGCTTCACTTTAGACACATTGCCCCATCAAGCGATACTGACACGATGTCCACGTATGGCGCGTGTCTCAATATGTATTCAGACAAGAATATTTGAATATATTTCCGCCCAGTGCTGAAGCTCTAAAAGACTTTTGTCTTTGTCGTTAAAGAGCGGCCCGTACACAGTGGCGGATAACCAGGGACCCAAGATGGCGTCGAAGGTATTTATTGGAGAGCAGCACATACGTAGTGGCATATACGCGCTGACCCAAGCTGGCGTCGAAACGGTTCATTAAAGAGCTCCGCATACCCAATGTCATATACTCAGTGAATCAGGTTGGTGAGACGGTTGGCTATAAACCCGGCTCTATCAGAGCAGCAGCCCGATGTTCTACCCATTCGACAACGGACTACCCAGAGACACGAGTTAGCGTGAGAGAGATTAGATTGTCATGGACCTCGATAGATATCAGAAAATTACGTGAAATATCTTAAGTATGCTTACTGCATTAACAAGCGATTCAATGTTTTAGGCAAATACCTCTTTCGTACAGTAATTATATATTTTCAATTGGTTTCAGAGCTAACAACAACTCAAAACTGGCTCCTCCATATCAAGTATGCTACAATGCTTTGTGGTAACTTCCCCAAGCTTGAATCAGAGCTTGGAGGTGTGGAATGGGAGCTTATCGAATACGATACAATATGCTATCGTAAGACAAGCACACGAATTTTTTGATCGGGGAGAAATTATTTACTGCATGCGACACGTGCGGTACGCGAAGGGAAAACCTGTAGGGACATGCTTGTGTGCTTTTCTGCCACGTAGTTAAAAGCTGCATTCAGAGCACTGGCTTCTGATGTCAATAACAACTTGTCTTCGCGAAACAAAATCACAATGTATGACAACATAAAGTAATTTTGTCTAGAGCAATACCTCCATCTTTTGTTGTTGTTTTTTTGTACCGCGCTATATTAGTTACGAATTATATATTTTTTTCACAACCTCTGTGAAAAAAAAAAAACGACAAGAATACCGAGCAGCCTCGTATGTTATGTAGCCATATTCCAAGAAACTCGGACTTCAAAGTCAGTGAAGCCACCGTGCCTTTGCCTCTCTATACACGTTGAAGTGCGCGCGCAGTACAGAATGATTCATGAGTTTACGCAACGCGAAAGTATCTCCTTGTGTCAGAGGCAGGACGAATCCGTCCAGAATCATTAATAGCGACGCCCTTCGATGTGAATCCAAATGTCACCCTATAGTTGGAACTTATATTTCACCGCAATAGCAAAAAATAATCACCAGCCCCTTTTCCTGTCGAGAAAATGGGGGTAACCGAAGCTGGTCGTGTATGTGCCTGACCGGACCACTTTTCCTTCCCTTTCGGTGCAACTTTTCCTTCCGTGGCGTGGTACGATTCTCTGCCTCACTGTTGTTGTTGCTTGCGCGGGTTACCAGCATTCTCCCGCCATTGCCGCTTGTGATTCTTGGAAATTAAATTGGTTCAAAATTAAAGCTGTCCGTCATTAAGACAATGAATGGCACCTACCCCCTTAAGCAATGGCTCATACCCCGTAAACGCGCCTCCCCATTACGACGACAGAAGAGAAGTGAAATTCCACCTGAAATGATGAACCGCAAGCAACGGAACCAGCTTGGAAGATGACGACAACGAACGGGGGGAGCAGTGGTACGAGTGCGTGAGCGCAACCCGAGGGGCGCCAACGAGCAAGCTGCGTGAGAAGACGACGCCGCTCGAGCCAATGCTGATGATGATAGCTTTCCGCGCACACAACCCCGACAGAACTAAGCCAATGAAGCTTCGCTTAAAAACAGTGGCTGGACAAGCTATACATAATGATCGCCAGTAGGCGCTCATGATATATAGGATTTTTATGACGCAAGGGCCATGTATGTCCGAAAGAGTGCCAAGAAGCCAGTAGCTATTGCCTGCAACAGAAATGCATGCCACAACGCATATCCCTCTTGTCATTGTCTCATACGGCCTTGGCTAGGGCTTCGGTCACATTCTGTGCGAAAAAAATAGAAGTACGAAGTTTACAAATTTGTAACGCTGCACTAAGAATAGTTATCGCAGCTTTGTCAAGGCATCTGTTGGGACATCTAAAGCGAAGAAACTTGATTTGTTCATTTATATTTTCCATAAACTTGCTACATTGTTTACAAGGGTTTTTCATAAGTCCCATTCACCTAACAGTGCTGCATTCAAGATCCACATATGATACACCACTTCTGTCCGCTTGAGATGTGCTATTATATGCAAATAACAGAATGTGATATCTTTTTGATTGCCAAGGTAAAGTTTAAACTTGATAGTGTTGTTTCCTGAAAATTTGTAATATTCTATTTTTATTGCGATAGCAATATATGGACACTCAAAAGCAGATTTCTGCCGTCGGCGTCGCCGTCGCCGTCGCCGTCGTCGTGAGGTTCCGTATGACGTCAATAGAGATGAAATCGTCGCCGCGCGCCGAACGCTGTATGTGCGAGTGAAAGGGCGCGAGGGACGCGCGCTTCACGGGGAGTGAACGCACGGCGGAGAACAAACGCGCGTTCTGCTCTGTGCTCCCTTAAGGGCTGCAGAAGTAGCGTCTCTTTCCTCCTCTACAATCCCATATATGTAGAGCAAACGTGCCTTCTTCCGACGTACGAAAGGCCGTGGGGGGGGGGGGGGGGGGGAGGGAAGGGAGGCGATGTTTAGCTGCGGCACCAAGTGCCTATTTAAATCAGAGCTCCGGCAACAGTCACCAACGCCGCACGCATTTTGAGCGAACGCGGGCAAAACGCCGACGGCGTCGACAACAGTTCTGCGTGTTGCCGTGCTGCTGCATGTCCAAGTTTATACAGCTGATAAATCTGCTATCATTACTCCGTATAGCTCTCTTCAAATTTGCTATCGCAATTGATGCTTCACCTTTCAGTGAAACTGCGACAACTTTTAACCATGAGAGCGCCAAGGCGTAGGCGGCTATTTCATGACCTACATGACACACATGTCATGACAGCCATGTCATGATCTATCATTTATGTTCGTCTACACTCTTGTGGGTTAGGGCTTCCGAAGCCCAGGTGAAACGTCAGCGAAGAGCCGCGGACCCCGACTTGCGGGAGCACATGTTGATGCCAAAGCTCAGCGAAGAGCCGCGGACCCCGAGTTGCGGGAGCACCATGTCAAGGCCAAACATCAGCGAAGAGTCGCCGACACCGAGTTGCGGGAGTGCGATGTTGAGGTTAGCGTCGTCTTGCCCTCCAGGAACCAGATAATGGTGGTGTACCCTCGCAACGCTAGCGCCAGCTTCCGCGGTGCGACGGTCAGGTTTCAACGCGAGTTTCTCAATCGGAACTTCGGAGGCACCTGCAGTACAGTGACAGGTTAAGGTTCGAGCACAACGTGGTACTCGTTAGTGCAACTCGTTCGGAGCAACACCGGAGAAACACATGACACGCTTCACTTACGCGCATTTTCCGGTAGGGGAAGGGTTGGTCTTTTATTGCGATATCAATTATATGGACACTCCAAAGCGGATTTCTGCCGTCGGCGTCGCCGTCGCCATGATGTTCCGCATGACGTCAACGGCGATGAAATCGTCGGCGCGCTCCGGACGCTGTATGTGGGAGTGAAAGGGCGCGAGGGACTCGCGCTTTGACGGGGAACGAACGCCCATCGGAGAGCAAACGCGCGTTCTGCGCCGTGCTCCCTGAAGGCCTGCAGAATTAAGCGTCTTATTCCTCCTTTACAACCACCATATATAGAGAGCAAACGCGACTTTTCCCGTCGCGCGAAAGGCCGTGGGGGACGGTAGGGAGGAAGGGGATACGACGTTTAGCTGCGGCACCAAATACATATTTATATAAAAACGTTGCGAGGCGAGAAGGTGGGTAAGATTTCCGACGCAGCTGGACGAGTGTCCCATTCTGATCTCGTCGAAACCTCTGAGCCCCCGCCCCTCAGAGGCACCGGCAACAGTCACCAACGCCGCGTGCGTTTGGTGCGAACGCGAGCAAAACGCCGATGGCGTCGACAACAGTTCTGCGCGTTTCTGATGCTTCTGCATGTCCAAGTTTATACAGCTGATAAAACGACTATCCTTACTCCGTATAGCTCTCCACTAATTTGCTATCGCAATTGATGCTTCGCCTTTCGGGTGAAACTGCGACATTTTTTTAGACTTAACGGCCTCAATCTAAAATCCGGTTTCTACGGTCATTAGATTTTAGCTTTTTCTTTTAATTGCAACAAACTTCATCAAATCTGGTGCAGTCGCTGCCAAAAAAAACGATTTCTCATTCTCATGTACGGAGGCCCCGAGCTCAAGCTTCCTCTTACTGCCGTATAACCATCAGCTCCACTCATATTCTCTCTGTGAATTATTCACAAAGAGGAAGTAAGCTATGCTAAACAGCACAGCGTGATTTAGACCTTGTATGGGTGATCACGTCGGCTGGCATTTTATATTAATGAAGTTGCCTTAGAGTGTAAAAGCGGCGATACTTTCTTCCAGTTGATGCACACGTTGCATATTTACCCTCATCCGGAGTGTACACCGGTTTGTCCGGACTTGCATCTTCTCTCAGGTTGAAAGTAACATTTTTCCTAAAAAGGTACAAGATGCAGCTATGTCATGATTTTATTCGGGAACACAGTGCACACGAACAGTACCATTCGTCTAGGTCTCTGATCACGTATCTGCACACGTATCAAACGGGTATGACAGACCAATCCTAGCACAATGCATAGAAGTGAAAGCATTTAGGCACGCTATTTTACTGAAATACCACCAAGTGACGCGTATTTTAATTTTTTCGCATCATTTCACATAAACTATATCGATGTGCCGACACCATGCGTCGTGATTCAGTAAATCAGATCGAGATATTTAGCATAATTATTTTCATTTAACAATTGCGACGTGTGGTTATCATTTTTATATCTTCCCTTTGACGCCATTGGTATTAACACCCCTACCTGTGCTCCTTCTAATGACGTCATGCATGTTAGTCGTTATTGGTGTTGTTTCTATCTATCTAGCCTCCTACGTCGACGCAGTCACTCAAGTTGTATTCTTGGAACAGTAGGTATGTACTCCTAGTCGTGATGCCGTCGTGTTCGTTGCAACGCCGTCATTCTAGCTTTGTCATACGAGTATCGTCATGCCGTCGTAGTCACGCCATCGGCGTCATACAGCCGCCATGCATTCCTTGTCACACCACCATCACGATGCCGTCGTGTTCATTCAATCGCTGTTTCCAGCTTCGTGATCTCACTTACGCCATCCTGTCGTCGTCATGTATTCTAATCCTACCAGAGGCCCATTCAACTTCTTTACGCAGAAAATGATAGCAAGTGCCTCCTTTCCTAGCTTGCTGGTTTTTTTGTGTTGTTTCCGAGAGCTTGCGGGATGCAAAAGCAACTGGTGTCGCGCAACCATCTTCAAAAGTATGAAACAAAAAAGAAAGCTGGCAGGACATAACTCTACTTGACATCTACGTAAATCGAAGCATCATTGGTGTGATTTGCTCACGAAACACGGGTGTATGTATATGAAGTGTGATTTTCGAGGTATAAATATTAGTATCAAAGAGCGGCATCTTAAACAACGAAATGATTTTGTTTGCAATCAATTATAGACAGGCTGGTTATTACATAGTCACGTTTACATGCAGACATCATATACATTATTTGTTTCAATTTTCGTTGGTGTGTATAGTGTCGTGTTCCAGTCGTGGTGTTTCTTACGCGTCGGTTTTGTAGTGCAACTGGGATCGAAACGCGCCAAGCATCTCAATGCGCTGCTTGCCGGGGAGAAAGGTTGTTCTATGCCGCTTGTCGACGCATGCGTCTATGGTGTAACGGTTTTAATATCGGTTTGTGTCTTGGAGATCCTGCGTTCGAATACTGCTCTCGGACAATTTTACTGACATTTATAAATTGTTTCTAACGACGTACCTTATCGAAAATGATAAGTTTACAAAGCCACAAAGCCGTTTGAAGCCGCAAGGAGCCGTTTAGTTAAATCCGTGTTATAACCATCAATTCATCAATCCCGGCTTGTCCCGTAGACACTAAAAGCTTTAGTATGATGATGATGATGATGATTATTGGCATCCCCTTTGAACGGGGCGGCGAAATAGTCACTAGCCTGCTTGATTTAATCAGGTTACTATACATGTTCTTTATCTTGCTTTGTATACCTATCATTATTTTTCTTTTTCAAAATTTACCTTGTAGCGCTGCCTATGATTTTAAGAGATCAGGTCGCATCCATCTTTTCCCTACTTTTTTTCCACCAGTACTCTAATCGTCTCTTGCTGATCTCTACGGCTGATCTGTTTATGTTTCCTTCCACTTTAAACCCAAGCGCTTCTGGGAGTTGCACGTTACCTACGGTTCGCGGGTGGATCCCGTCGCATTCCATTAGGTGCTGAGTGGTCTCTGGATCTTTACTGCAGCATACCATGTCTCATCTAATTCCGAATATTTGTTCCGATATGTTTTCGTCCTTAGGCAACCGCTCGAGCCTCAAATAGCAAGGCACTGCCCTTGTGTTATCGTACAGAGTTTCCCTTCTAATCTTTCTTCTCATTCTTGTAAATCTCCATTGTCCTTTTCGTTTCCATTCTTGCATCCAATTCACGGTCTATTTCTCTCACTTTCTTTCTGATGACCCCTGGTTGTCTATTTACAGTTTCGATTATCCTGTACTTGGTTGCCAACTCCTTGACTTCCTGGCCACAGTTCCCTCTAGTGAATTTTGTATGAAGCTCTATGTTTGAAACGGTAAACTACGTATTCGCTGCACCGTTCCTAGATGGCACCATCCCGTTAAACACGTTTGGCCTTAGAGGCCAGATACGTACGAAAAAGTGCCTGGAACTCGGCAAGAAAGCTTCGCTTTAAGCGTCATACTTCAAACTCGAACGTCAACAATAGCTACACAATCACTAGAGCCTACCGACGCCATGGACACGTCAGCAGAGGCACATTCCTTAGGCCACACCATTAGACGACAGAACGCAACCCCTTGACAAGAGGTAGAACCAGTATCCCTGCCACCTGCGATAAAAAAGCCACACAGCATTTGTTAATCAGGTTGTAGGCATATTGCTCATAAAAGATTTGTATAGTCTTCTTGTTTTAGTGTAAGTGATTTGTATAGTTTTCTTGGAAGTTGTTATACACACCTTTTGCCTGACCCATAGGTCGCAAGCTTAGGTGTACCTAGGCTGGGAATTGTACTGTGAGCAAGAATTCATTAAACGAATATAGTGAAATATTGCAAAAATATTTATTACAGCGAAGCTGTCTATGGCTACGGTCTATGCATTTTCGTGACCGTCAACAGATCGTGTCCTATGCTGTGGCTTCTATGCATTTTTCGTGTCCGTCAACAACGTTTCGTGCCCGTCCGTCGGCGGCAGCTCGGAGCGTTGCCTCGTTGGTGCTTCTACAATTTCTTTCTCTCGCTCTCTCCCCTCTCTCTCTCTCTCTCGCTCTCATTTTTCTCTTTCTCTCTCCCGAGCATAGCGCGCGCCGCGCGCATGCTCTCCCCTCTCCTTAACGTCCCTGTCAAGGCAACGTGTGCACGGACGTAGAGGAGGCGAAGCACACACCGCATCACCGAGGTGGTTGCTGGCAGTGCTTGGTGACGTCATCGCCATGCCCAGTTTTTTGTTCACGCTGTGCGGCCTAACTAAGAGCTAAACAGCTCGGCTGTTAAACTGCCACTCAAATGGGCGGATATTTGGTTCTCATTCTAAGGAACAGGAAAAGAACCTTATAGTAGCTTGGCCCGTTAGTTAAGCAAATAAACATCCCGCAATATTAAGCTGTCGTAATGCAATAGCACCATATCACGAGCTGGTCTGCAGATTGTTGATGCCTTGGGTACTCCATTTCACACATTGCAAGCATCTGTACGAAGAGAACTTATCTCAGTGCTCTTAGTCGTGACCCCCAAAAATGTATGTCACGTACGCAGAAAACATACTCGGGAGCCAAAAGACCATCAGCTAATACGCGATTCGTTGTAACCATAAGTACGCGAGTTATGCCTGTAATATCTCTATCATTAGCCTATTTTACGTCCACTGATGGACGAAGGCCTCTTCCAGAGATCTTCCATGACCCTAATGTTGCGCCACCTGAGACTTTCCTATGACTGCAAGCTATTTACGAATGCACTAACCGCTTTTAATGTCTTTTATGCAATTTACAATTTTATTTCTCTGAATTTGTGGGCCTCATCCAACTGCTGGCTTCATGGCCAGATTTGTGTAGCTAGTAAGCTCCGACTTTAGCATCGAGCAAGCGAGGCTATCCCACTAGGTTCCAAACGCCGTCCAAGACAGTGCAATATAGAAGCCCCGAAATGAAGGCGTCTTCTTGCTGACCATATAAGGTGCATGCTCACACTCTTTCTTCCTCTCTCTCTGTCTAGGTTTGTATGGCTTAGCAAATTATGGCTGACGGAGCCTCGAGGAGGCTGTGGCCTTAAAGAGAGTGCGCCGTGGTTATTGAAGCTCCAGACATTTATACAAGAAGCGGTAATTTTGTCTCTTATTTCAAATATTTTGCGAGATCGTTTCTTTTTGGCTCAGTCAACATTTAATAACACAAGAGTGCTCTTGGCCAAAAGAAACAACTATCATCACCGTCATCGCAGTGAAGACTCCGGGAAATCTGAAATTTAAATTTTTTCGTCCGCTTTCACTGGTCGTTCTTTTTAAGGCTTCTTGACTACATACCGACATTTTTAGCTGATTTTCAGATGGTTACACTGACTCTACGAAAAGTGAACTCATCCTTCTCGGAAGTTGTAATAGTAACAGATACTTTATCTTTATGTTCGGCTCTCACTGAAATAGTGGCTCACATATTTCTCGTTCATTTCATTGTCTAATACCATCTCACTACCCAATTAGATTGTATGGGTGCCTGGTCCCAAGAATTAGTTATGAATTAATTAGAGGACAGCTTGGCGGAAAGCGGCCCTTAGTGATCCAATTCTCCCCGATCCTTCCTATATCAGCTTTCATAACTACTGCTAGGTTCAGGAGATGTGCAGTATTGCAACACTCTTTGAACCTATCATTAACAAATTTAACTGATTACCGGCACCTATTTCCTTGGAGCAGGAACTTCTGCCGTAATTGAAAAGTCGAAGTCCTGTTCACCAAATTTCGATGTTGAATACCTATATTAAACTATTATCTGCATCGATCTGGACTAGCACTGTCCTCCTTGTTCTCATACTGTTGTGAGGATGATGCACTTCTTCCTGTCATGTCTTCGTTTTTCATCATTAAGAAAACATACTTTAGTAGGACAATTTCATGGGGCTGAATTGAATATAACGATTTCCGATATTCTACCCTTGGGAGCCTCTTATCTGGTACATTATCGTAGGGATGGTGGTGCAACTGTTGGGAGGTGTATAATTGAATCAGGACGATTTCTTTGCTAAATTCTTCAGTTCCTATCCAACTTCATTCTTTTCAGCCATTCAAAATTTCTCAATAGTGCTCATTTTTAGACTCGTAGAATAATTTTCTTAACCAACCCGATTCTTGGCCAATCCCCCATAGTGGGTATGAGCCACTCTTGGAGGCGAGCAAGCAAACAGAACAGCTCCCTATGGAGAAAGGAGCGCCGGGGCCAAGCAGCCTGCTCTCGCACTCACTGGGTATGCCTGCCGTATACTCCACCCAGCAAGGCCAACAGCGTATCCAATCAGCACGGCTGCGCGTGCTGCCTTGAGAGCAGAGTCTATGAGTCACGTCTCTTTTTCCCTAGCAGACCACGGGTAACGTGGCGCCGGTAAGATCTGAGCTGTCAGCTTGCCTTCTCTACCGAAGCATGAGATACTGGTGCTCACATTTGAACCTTTGCCATAACTGCGCGAGATGACGCATACGAGGCTCATCATGAAGAGCGACCTTAATAGGCTCTAAATTTCACATGCTTGCCTTGTTTCTACAGCTTCGTTTCTATGACGAGGTCCATGTTTTTGTTTCCCCCCATACAGGCGCCTACCCTTATGAAAATGGCCACGACCTTTATGTTTCCTGTCTGTTTCCTTCTTGTGCCCTATGTGACCTTTATGTTTCCTTGCCCTTTATGTGACCTTGAGGAAACATACTTCGTGTGTACCGCATGTTTACTCATTCTTTCGTACGACTCGAGGAAGCAAACTGAA
Source organism: Dermacentor silvarum (assembly GCF_013339745.2). Lineage (NCBI taxonomy): Eukaryota > Metazoa > Arthropoda > Arachnida > Ixodida > Ixodidae > Dermacentor > Dermacentor silvarum. The sequence goes on along the minus strand of NC_051155.1, from coordinate 149,705,447 downwards.
TCTTTCCTGTAGGATGTGTCCTTTGTGTTTACGGCAGGATGTTACCTGTGTGTGCACTCTAGTTACCTGGCTGTGCACTCCCTCTAGTGCACATCGAGGTAACATAGAGTGCCACAGTAATTATCTGAACTTAACACATGCTACGGCTAGAACTATTATTTTATTATTATTAGAACCACTATTTTTCCTGGCGTATCCAGGAAAATAATGGAGGGGGGGGGGGGGGGGGGGGGCTCGGTTCTTTCGGCCCTCGACTTCGTGAAGCTACCTTTCTTTTTCTGCTCTACGCAAATTACACGCTGAAATTCAAAACGTGCGGTCGCTGCTAAAAGATGCCTGTCTTTTCAAAACTGCGTGTGATTGCTGTGTTGACATTCGCAGGGGTATAAGTAGGCAGCGCGGATCCTGTAAATGCTTGCGTGGGCGGGCAACTGAATAATTTTTAATTGTCAGTTGGCTGAGTCGTTAAAGATGTACGGAGCATGGCCATATTTGTTTTTTACGCGTACATGCAAGCAGTACGCCTGTTTCACTTCGACCGAAGCTCCAGCTGCCGCAGCAAGCAAGCCATCGGCACGTTTTGTCGTCTTTATTCCTTACGCTACGAGGAAATATGGTTCCACCGATCAAGATGAGGTCACATATTCTCTAAAACACGACACTTGGCGCCATAAGAACGTGTATATGGCGGTGATCACGAATTTGTCATCGATGGTTGTCGTAGCAGCCGAAGGCCGTCCGCCATTGCAAGCAGACGGAGCAGAGGTGCACGGGCTGCGCGCTGATTGGCTCATGTCGCCAGCAATAGTTAGCGCATCGTTCGCCTAAAATTCCTGTATATCCGTTATAAAAAGACTGCACACCCAGGCACTTTGAAATTAATAAATGCTGTTTAAATACCGGCCTTCTTTCCAGCTACAACTTCCTCCGCGCAACAAAATTAAATCTCGAAGGCCGTGCTTTTGCAAACTACTTTTCTAGAAGCGAATGTAGATCTCGGAGGCTACGTTCACTTGTTTACCGCAGTGTGGCGCTGCTGCAGTGTGACGTCCATGCCCGGTAAAATTACTGGGTGTTTATATTGAGCTGGGCCCGCTGGGCCACGTGTGTGCAAGAGTGCTCGTTGCAGCAAGGCGGTAATTTAATCATGTTTTGGAAGTGTCTCGACAAACTGTGGTCCTTGTCGTGTGTATTAATCATCATGAAACCTCTGGACTTGTAATGATCATTTCGTCGTATTGTTCGTGTGAAACCCAGTGTCTGGAGTCTACACAGCGCCCATCCGAGCTTCCTTTGTTCTCGCCAGTACGGGTTCTCTCGTGAAAAACGTGGTGCTGTGGCTTCGAATCATGGTCTGTGGAAGAAATTGTTGAAAGTTGTGCTTTCGTGTGCTGGAGTTCATCGGCAATTAGACAGTGTTTGCTCCAGAAAGAGCGTCGGCACCGAGGTGCCTTCGAGACAAGAAGCGTTTGATGACTTCACATCTTGAAAGGTAAGCAAGTCTCGCGCTTGCGCGCATTCTTGTCGCTTATACAGGGTGTTTCAGTTGTTACGTAGCTTGACAAGCCAGGTAATGTTGCTTGCCGTCGCTTGGAGATACTCGATTATTTTTTGCATTCCGCCTCATTAGATAATTAGTCTTATTAATGAACTCTCAATTATTATTATTAGACTAAAGTGTCAATGAAAAAGTTGTAGAGCGACATGAGAAACTCGATACAGATTTCTTTTACTCGTAAGTCTTACATAAAGTGTTTTTCCGTGCGTGAAAGATGCCCGCGAATACCCGCAAAGCGCGTAGAGCGGCCAGTCGCACGGCAATTTTGCATGTATTCACGGCTTCTTTTACGCTCGGTGAAAAGGAGAAAAAAAAAAAACTTTCGAGCAGATAGCAAAAAACACGCTCGGGCAGATAGCAACAGCGCAGTCTGTTTAAAATAATTAGTTTGAAGCTTCAGTGTTGACATTGCCATACTAGCACATCACCAAAACAACTGCGTTTAATGTTTGTATAATACGATGATTTCCTTTTCTTTATGACAGCTTTATAATCCCCTTTTCAAGTGACGTTTTATAACTCCTGTGAGTGTTTCCTCTTAGTAAGTTGTACTCCCTTAGCCGCACGCTTTTATGCTTTCCCGTGTGCTAGGAGTCAGGGCTCCTCAAGCTGTTTCACAGCTTTTACCTGTCCTCGTAACTTTTTCTTGCTGCGGAATAAAATTCAATTCAAGTTTTTCACTTCTGCACGTTTCTTAGCTGTGTGCATACAGACCAACTGTTCTTGGATATATGAAATTTACTGCATAAGTGAAAACGCTTGGCCTTTATTTTTCAGGTGTCTTGTGAGCTCTCATCCAAGCACCCCATTCCAAAGGTCTGCTGTGAGCCGTGTGGCGTATGGAAGTAACATGCAGATAGTTCAATAAACTACTTGTAGTTTCAATGAAACCTTTGCAAAGTATTGTCGACACTTTCTTTTAAAAGTGCAAGCACTTATCCAACGTGACATCTCTGCATCCGAACATTACACTTTACATTTGTGACAAACATCTAGAATAGCGCACTGCATGCTGTGAGGAAAGTACAAGTTGTACTGCAAGTGTTATACTAAAATTATTATTATAGAACAATTTGTGTGAATTTCTGTGCCCTAGCAGAGTTCCAATCAGTATGCTTATAATAACCCTATATGCTTATCTTTAAAACTCACACAATGTGCATAAATAAAAATGGGCACAGAGAACTCATCTATGCATGTCTACAGAAAATGCAGGATACAGGATCTTTCAGTAGGGCCACATGAAGGGTGCATAAAGGTGGGAGTCATGAAGGAAACATAAAAGCAGTGGCCAAATTTCAGCATCTAGAAACATAAAGTACGGTAACATGAAGGATACATAAGGACGGACACACGAAGGAAACATAAAAGCAGTGGCCAAATTTCAACATCTAGGATACATACGGTAACATGAAGGATACATAAGGACGGACACATGAAGGAAACATAAAAGCAGTGGCCAAATTTCAACACGCAGGAAACATAAAGGATGTTTCCTCATGTGACCCCTAGGAAACATACAGTAATCATAAAGGACATAACCATTTTCATAAGGGTAAAGCGATCAGCGGAGAGAAACCGCGACTTCCTCCGTCGCGCGAAAGGCCGTGGGGGGACGAGAAGGAGGGAGGGAGGGGAGGCGACGTTTAGCTGCGGCACCAAATGCGTATTTATATAAAAACGTTGCGAGGCGAGAAGGTGGTAAAGATTTTCGACGCTGCTCGACGATTGCCCCGCTCTGATCTTGTCGAAAACCTCCAAGCCGCCCCCAGAGGCTCCGGCAACAGTCACCAATGCCGCGCGCGTTCGGTGCGAACGCGGGAAAAACGCCGACAGCGTCGACAATAGTTCTGTGCGTTGCTGGTGCTGCTGCATGCCCAAGTTTATACAACTGATAAAACTACTATCCTTACTCCGTATAGCTCTCTACTAATTTACTATCGCAATTGATGCTTCGCCTTTCAGGTGAAACTGCGACATTTTTTTTTAACAAAGCCTGTATTTAACGAAGTGACGTTCTGGAAACTTTGCCCATACAAAACTCATCAGATCGGCTTGTTTCTTTAAATCGTTAACTTTTTGGCGCGTTGAGTTGTTTCAAGAAATCGGGCGAACGTCTTACGCGGTTCGTAAAATAAGCCACTTATGTCGTGGAACGCTTATGCAAATGATCTGCTACAACGGCTCTTATTAACTTACACACTTCTGATCACCCATAACACGGTCCCTGTGTTATCTACATATAAAATTGCTGCCGTTGTTTGTAAGGTCAAAGGGAAAACGTTTTGCTTCCAATACTGCCTCCAAACAGGCAGTAAACGGGGGTTGACCAATTTTCAGTTAGCCTTTAATTAACCCAAACGCTCCCAATTTTAAGCATGAAATGTTTTTAGTTCCCGTTGTCGGCGACCTTCAAGTTACATTGAGCCAAAAGCCAGAGCCGTTATCCGGGCACTCAAAACGAGAACATGCCGACAAGATGCGAGATCGAATAAAACGAGATCATCCGAGCAACCATTTAAACCTTTAAAAATGCGGTCTCTGCCTCCCAACCCTTTGTACAGGCCGGCATTACATACGCTAGCTACTCTCCAAACAAGTTACAAGAAATATTGTTTCCGAGTTCTTCCTGATGTTTCTTCACAATATCACTGAAGCTGTAAATTCCAGTACGATTTAGGTTTATTTGTCATTTCCAATAACGACGTTCAAATGCAGATACAGAGGACGTAAGGCCGCACATTGCGCCTACCACTTGGAGGAGGAGCAGATAGCATACTTGAAAAGCTTGCGGCCCTTTATACGCAATGCCTCACGACTTCAAGTGTACTAGAAAGCTGGAAGAACGCCAACATTATACTCATCCATAAGAAGGGAGAAGTTAAAGAATTAAAGAATTTTAGACCAATTAGCTTGCTCTCAGTATTGCATAAAATATTCACCAAGGTAATTTCAAATAGAATCAGGGCAACATTTCAGCCAACCAAGAGAAAAGGCTGGCTTCAGGAAGGGATATTCTACGATGGATCATATCCATGTCATCAACCAGGTAATAGAGAAATCTGCTTAGTACAATCAACCTCTCTATGTGGCTTTCATAGATTATGAAAAAGCATTTGATTCAGTAGAGGTACCAGCAGTCATAGAGGCATTACGTAACCAAGGAGTACAGGATGCATACGTGAATATATGGCAAATATGTACAAGGATTGCACAGCACCTTAGTTCTCCACAGGAAAATTAGAAAGTTACCTATCAAGAAAGGGGTCAGGCAAGGAGACACAATCTCTGCAATGCTATTCACTGCATGCTGTAGAAGGGACAGCTGCGCCCATCAGCGCATTTCAGGCCATGTCTCCGAAACAAGCCAATCGCACCTACATCCTCCTGGCTCCTGCAGCCGCTTATACGTTTCCCTCTCATTGCTCGTATGCCCGCTCAGCATAGTTGAGCTTTGTCCTTTACAAGACCAATTGTCTGCACCTGCATACAAGATGGGGAGGGGGGTGGCTTGTTCATTTAGGCGCTTGTATGCTCGTCAATAGTCTTGGGGACGGACCACTACATTTGCCGAGTTGGCAACGTGCACGCAGTATATGAAGCAGCCCCCTGTTCGTGCATGCTTCAGCCAATAAGGAATCGCCAGTCCAGGAACTCCTGGAACCTAAGCTTGGGTGCCCGAAACAAAGTAGCTGCGTAGCCAAATCACTGGAATTTCCTGTGATGGGAAGCAACGCCTTTCGTTGCGCGTATCATACACTCGGCTGCTGTTTCTGTCTATACCTGACGTGTACAGGCTCCGATATTGCCAATGCGGAGCCCAACGCGATTGCTGTTGGTGGTGTTGTTGTTGTTGTTGTTGTTGCTGCTGCTGCTGTTGTCGTCGTCGTCGTCGTCGGTATTGTTGTTGTTGAAACCTTTAGCGATTCCCTGTGGCCTCTCACTGTGTCTTGATGGACGCTTGCACGCACTGGCGCGCGCAGTGTACGCCATGAGAGTGGTCCGCAGCTGGGGCCCTGAGCCGGTGTCGGTGTAGTGCCCATACTGCAAGACGTTCGTGACGACACAGGTGCGCCTTCGGCCTAGACTGCTCACCTGGCTCATGTGCAGCGGGATGGCCATGCTCGGGTGCGTCGCTTTTCGTTGATGGAAGCTTGTGTGCATGGAGAGCGCTGCGCAATATTAGAGAGTCGGGCTCCTCAAGCGTCATGCGGCACAGATACCATAAACACAGGCGCAGGCACGTTGAAAGCCTGCACTGAACTGCACATTGATGCATATTGCAATAATGTTCTCATACATTCCTACACGTTGAAATAACCTGATTGTACTTGATGCTTTATATGGTAAAAAGCAAACTAGCGTGTTTCTTTCTTCCACACGTGCACCATGGCAGCGGTGGTGGACATCTGTGTATTGGTGCCTGATAACCACTTATTGCGTAATTTTCTTAACATTTACAAGTTAACTTATAAGCGATTTATAATTCTAATTAAATAATAAAATACATGGTGGTACATTGGTGAAGTGAAGCCGGTCTGTGGTCGAAGCACGTCCATTAAGTAGGAATACACAGACTAGCCGGCATTTCGATATATCTGTCCTCAAGCAACATCATAAAATGCGCCGGCGTCCCCCTTGTCGCCATATTACGCAATTGTACCTATACGTCTAAATATGAACTCGAACACCATCACATTTCTGCGCTAGTTCGTAAAGTTACGATATCTTGAAATGTGTGCTTGCCTCAAGGTTTCTGCTTAGTTCTGCACATGCATTGAACGCGTAATCGCTCGAATTTCACAGTTGCAACGCATGTCCTAGAGTAATTAGAAGTTTTATTCTTGTTCTGTTATTTGAGATGGTTTTATACATCGTTGCTGATGTTCGCTGCTGGTAGGAATCCGTTGCCGAAAAATAAGCATTGTCGCCATACATTGTCATCAAAGTATATGGCTCATCCCGTTTGAGGTGGCATATACGACGGAAATTTTACATGAAACAGTGGAAATAAAAATGAAATAAAACCAGCCACCTAAGCCAGGTACCTTTCTGCCAAACTTATGAAAAAAAATTATCTAACATCAGTTGCTCGAGTCTTGTCCTTGGTCCCATTTTCTGTTATCCCGCACATTTTACAGCATGCACGCCGCGCATATATGCACCCACATGCCAGTGAAATTAATATAATAATATTATTATATAATATGCTCTTCGTTGACTTTCTGTGTATAAGCATTGTATTTCCAGATGTGTGTCCTGTGCGCATCTATAGGACGAGCGTCTTTCCTTTCATATCCTAACGCTTTAACTCAACTTCATTGCGTCTTTCCTCGTTTTGCTTCGCGCAGACATGCCCACGCGGGAAATGTATGCGTATCTAAGGCACCGTGCACAGAAGCTTTCAACAGTTTACAACAGCGCCCGAATGCACAGCCTTGCGAGTGATGAAAGCAAAATCGGGGGATCGCGATGCACATTCGCCGTGACACCCCCAATCATTTTTCACGAGGAAAGAATGTTTTATACATGAAAATGTAGAAGTGCGCATGTTCCGTCTGACGTGTGTCTCCAGCTGCTGTCTGAGGTCAAGGACATAACCGTATGTACTTTTTACATCGTTGAGCGTGTCCTCTGTCCAAAGCTCCTGCACCACACTCGGTGACCCTCTCAATTATCGACCATAAATCAGTTCGAACAGTGAGAAATCGAAGCTTGTCTCTGGTACCTCTATAGATGTACGCAAACAGAAGAAGGCCGTAGTAGTTGTCCGAGGCTTTTAGCGGTTCCTTATAGAGTTCCCGAAGCATAGCTTTTAACGTCCCATTGAAACGTTCAACCGAACCGTTGCACATCGGGTAATACGGAGTTGAGCTGAGATATCTCATAGCAAGTAGCTCATTTACTTCCTTCAACAACTGAGAAATAAAGCAAGAGGCTTGGTCACAAAGTATTTCTCGTGAGAAACCGACTCGATAAAACATTTCTTTACAACTGTCACCCACGGTAGCCTAGTTGATCGTTGGCACATGTAACGCGTGGCAAAATCAGTCAATGTGATTTTTACCGGTTATCCACAGTGGAGGTATGTCATAATGGATCGTTCATGTCCACGACTACTCGCTCAAAGGGTGCATTGATGAGCGTCATACGGCCGAGCGGGGCCTTGCTCAACTTGCCTCTGGGAAAGTCTGTTCTTTTTTGCAACCATCGCAAGATTAGACGTATATTTACAATTCCTTCCTGGACACCTGTCCAATAACATGCGCTTAGTACCTTTTCAGTAGATTTATTTATTGATTGATGTCCAGATAATAGACTTTCGTGTGCAAGGGTCTAAATTTGGAAAAGTATGCATTTATGGACCACTGCTTGCTCTAAACTCTTTCTTGAGCAGCACTAATAGATATATTTATTATATAGATTATATAGCAGCGCTAATAGATTATATATTATATCGAGATATTTTTGATTGACCTGTGAAGCCGACAAGCGATCGCAGGCAACCTGACGGGCGATGTCAGCACGGGCAAAAGCATCACGAGCATAGGCAGAGGATGTGTCTGCGTGAAGATGAAGTATGGCGTCCATAGGCAATGGGGGGTCGTAACCAAACAGTAGATAAAAAGGTGAGTAGCCAGCTGTGTCGTGACGAGAAGAGTTGTAGGTGAAGGTCACAAAAGACAAGTTAATGTCCCAGTCCCGGTGTTCCTCAGACACGTACATAGCAAGCATATCTGTGAGAGTACGGTTGAGGCGTTCAGTAAGGCCGTTTGTCTGGGGATGGTACGCAGTACTTGTAATTGGCCGAGCAAGAACGAAGAATGTCGTCGACTACTTTAGACAGGAAGCAGTGGCCGCGGTCCGTGATCCGCGGTCCGTAAGTGTCTTTCACGCTGTTGGTAGAGACCCTTGGCAGGCAACATCGCAGCGCGCACCGAAGTGGCTGCTGTGAATTCGGTGCTCCCTCTCTACATTGTACCTTGTGTTCAGGTATAAACTGCCCTACAGTGTTTCCATTTTCTCACTTTACCTGCACAAGAATGTCTGCACAATAAAATGGCTTCTCTCTTCATATTTCATTATATACCCTAGATACTTGAGCCTAATTATAGGCTTACAACGACCACGCGTTGCAACCGACTCGACACGTCAAAACGAGTGAAAATTTTATATGTGCAAACTTACGAGACAAAAAAAAAACTGCTTACTTTATGTAGTACGGCCTAATATTTTGGTCACTGCCTTTTATTTCTGTTTTGCCTTTAAGTACTACGATCGATTTGGTGTTAGATTTACACTTCACTCTTCCCGGCATATAAGGGTACACGCGTGCAAAGCACTTTGCGCGCTTAGCTCGTAACTAGAATGCAAAATAGATGAAATGTTTTTGTTCTGCCATTCGCAGAAAGCCGGGGAGAGGAGATGAAGGGTCGAAATATATTTAATTCTACTTGAATACCACCCTGCGCCTTTTTATCACATAACACAAGCTGGTAGACATGGCCGCGGCAGCTATACAATTGATATTTCCCAAAATGTAATACATTTTAAGCATTTTCAAACTAGAACGAACACCCTGTAAACACGGAGTAAACACGAACACAAAATGCTTGCATTAAACCTTGAAATTGGCGTGCCATTACGGCTAACCGTACATAAGCCTCCAACGCACTCGAACAGCAGAACACTTCTTATGGGCAATGCATGGTGCATTTCAGGAAAATAATGAACGCACGGCCTGAGCTTATTACCAATTACTGTCGCTGCTGCTGTTCGATATTCGAACAGGCACTTCACCCTAATAAAGGTGAATCGTCACTGTCAGCACCATTCATAAAACGCGCTTGAAGAAACGTTGTCGATTGTCTTTCCACTTCTGCAACAGATGGCGCTTCGGTACCGACGGTTAACCGTCGTTGTGAAAAGCACGGTGGCTGTGTGCTCTTACATTCTTAACGCGCACGTGCCTCTTGACTACTTGAAGTACTGACCAGCTTAACTAGTTTCTGAAACTTTATCAGCATTCATATCACTACTTTTCTTGCTCGAGAATAACAGTGGTACTGCGGTTTACAACGCTTTTACCGCGGTCAAAGGGACAAGAGTAGTTAAAAGCAACCATCCATTATTGTGTTGGCCGTCCACGACTTTGTTGAAACCACAAGTCATTACTCAAACTTCGCTAAAGTTGTAGTTTCCTCCTCACTTGCATATTATATGCTATTGGTGCGCAAGAAACGGGAAAAATAAATACGAACGGTAAAGTACCTGCTTTTGTAACATGCTCCTTCTTGAGCTACTAAAATCTTTTCTGTCAATGAAAATGTCCGCGCCTTACCGAAACGCAAACCTCAAAGAAACGCTACTTTCCTTTTGATGAAAGCAAGAAAAAAAATAATGCCGTGACCAGGATTCGAACCTGGGTTATTGCGGCCACAACGCAAGGTACTAACCACTATACGATCACGGCCACCCCGACGGGACAGGAAGCGCCGAGATATGTAATCGGTGGAAACTGGAGCGCTCGGCATATTCCGTCACACCAGCGCGTTTTATGTAAACACACACTTGTGTTTCTTTGATACCTTCGTCTTTCAAACTGCGTCATTAGCGCTTAATTCGCCTTTTCCATCAAGCAGATTCAAAGCCCTTATATGAAATGCTGGCTACATTGAGGAATTCCTAGAGTGCCAGGTTAAGAGAGTGGAGGCCAAGAACTTCCGCGCTCGCGATAGGCCCTTTCTCTGCGACAGTATTAAGACACTAAAGCTGGTCGTGTTATTGTATTATGATTTCAACTAAATGACAATATGTATTCTGTACTTCCAGCTTGGACCACTGCAACGCAGCTGTCTTCATCCAATATCACTAATGGTGTTTTCCATCTTCAGTTGAGACGTTAAGTTCAAGATGAGCAAAAGCTCTGCCATAACCCAGTTCACTTCTGTTTGATTGCTGTTGCCACTGAACAAGTTTATCATTACACAGAATACTCTGCCATGTTAAAATCATGGTGCAATGTTAAGAAGCATAGAAAATAGAAATTCAGGGCTGTAGATGTGGTCTAGGCAGCAGTAGGTTGTTAGCCCCAAACGCATAAAGCATTCGCACCGTTTAACTGCAGTAAAAGGCAAACCTGACGCTTTGAGCTGCTTGGCGCGGTTGGTGATTGGCGCGAACGGTTGGCCCGTAAGTCATATAGTAACAATTTCTTTCGTTCATGCGAAAGGACGTCAATTTCTGCACAATTATTTTCTTTTTCATAGCTAGTGCTTTCAGGCGCCATGGGAGATTGCACAACCTTCGGGATCATCCCAGTGCTGCAAAGCGCTGAATTCGGAATATGTTCAGGTCGTAATGGATCAAGCTGTATCCTTTCATCGCTGCTGTACAATAAATGATTTGCCATGACACATTTGTTCCGTCGTGGGGAAATCAATCTCGTCTGGATCATTGAGCCATATTCGTCGTCGTGCCGTAGCCTTGGCGTTGCGTCACGCAGATCATTGCGCCTCACACACAATCACTCGCAAGCACTGGGGTGCCTAGATGCGCCTAGACCTCCTACCTCATTAGAGCAGGACAGGTCGACATCTGCCACGGTTGATCAGCGGCTATGCCATTCTCCTACTCAGCACGATGTCCTTGCATTACAGCCAGCATTAAGTTATGGATTTAAAGCAAAATCTTCTTTATGTACACTCCTCGATCGGGGTGCGTTTTTTTAAACCCAGATCGTCAGAATTAATTTGTAGCTTCGGTGTCATTTGAAAGCTTATGAAAATATTAGAGATAATGATTATAATTTATTTGCTTTCACAGACACCTCACTGGTACACAGTGATAAAGAAGTTTGAGGTTTTAAAATATATCAACTGTGCCAAAATACACAGATGTTCCTAAAACATGAAAGCCCACGAGTCATAAAATCTGGAAACTACTTGCGGTGTAGGCCTTTTACGCGATTGTAACTATTAAAAATACTTTGAATCTTTTCGTGGGTTTTTCAGCTGTTGCGATGAAAAGTTATTCTTATTCTTAAACATTATATATCACCATACAGTTCACACATTGAAATTTTCGCCTTTAGAAACCTTTCCATGGCCCTTAAAGTTGTGTTTGTCAATCTGTAGCATGGGGAGCCCCAAGATTCCTAAAGAGAGCTCGAAGAGACCTGTCGCAATCACTTAAAATTGATAAAGCAGGTAACAAGCCGTGTATAGCAAGGCATCTGAAGTGACCCTCTATCCCTTTGAAGCTAGGTTCTACTCAGTGAATAAGATAAGCGCAATCGTTTTCAAAATGAATGAGCGCGTTCAACAGCACGCAAAGCACCCAAAAACGCCCATCTAGTTTGTTAAAAGTTCCTAAAGCCCTATCTTGAAGTTACTTTTGTGTGTGTGTTTTTTGTAACAAAATATACGCAGGTATTCAAAGAGGTATCTGCGTGCCATGCGAACCAATATAAGCTGCCATTACGGCTAAATGAATTAAAACCACTAATACCGACATGTCAAAACTCAAATGTTGCACTCAACCACGTTCTAGTAGTGAGCGAGTTTGCGTAAAACTAAACTTTTTCTTAGCTCCAATTAGAAAATACTTGAGATTTTGCTCTAAACAACACCCAACAGAGGTCTCTAACTTATAGGACGTAACTTGAGCCAAACTTTAAAAACATGTAAATGACATGTCGTTGGACAGAACCAAGGTAATGTCGTTTGCTTGGAGATACTCAGATTACTTTTTGCATTCTTCCTAATTACATAACCTGGCGTAATTATTAAACTTCTCCAATATTATGTTTAGATTAAAAGAGTCAATGAGAACATTGTGGACCAACCTGAAAAACTCCTGATACAGCTTACTGTTGCTCGATATGTGTTACATAAAAATGTTTTTCCGAGCGCGAAAGAAGCCCCCGAATACACGAAAAATTGGAGCGCGACTGGCCGCTCGAAGCACTTTCCGTGTATTCGCGGGTTTTTCGAAGTTGACGAATATATAATCAGTGCCAAGGCCGCGATTAAAGTGGCTGAAGAGAACATTACTAAAGGAGAGGAGCTGCGTGTCGCAAAACAAAAACCTTTTAAAAAATACATTTTAGCAGCCGATAAAGAATGAGCTATCTCCCACAAATTCAGTGAGGTGAGAGTATATGGCGTGCATTACAATCTTACATCGATTGCTTGTGAACGATTTTTCTCGGGTGAATGCTGGTTGCCTGATTTGGGGACGGGAATTACCTTCTCTACCTTCCAGTCATCCGGTACTGTACAGATTGCACAAAAGGCTGAGAAGCAACATGTGGATACACTTCAGTTATCTTCAATGTTTCTGAAAAAACTGAATCGGAGCCTCACGATAATTACATTTTTAATAAGCCTATGTGAACATGTGGGGTTAAGATATGCGATATATCCATATATTATGTTGATTTAATATTGATGCAAACCACTAAAGGGGACATTACGTCGACACCAAATAATACTTTGCATTGGTCAACCTTCAAACGTTTCATGATATATGCAATCGAACTCATCACGATCCGAAATTCGGTGCTTGAGGACACATGTGGAGACCCTTCATGGCAAACAAAAAAAAACATGGTTAGCAGCATTTTGCCGTCGATTCTTATGCACCTCAATATTGAAAACTCCTTTGGGACGAATATTACCAGCACTCCTCCATTGCTGACGTACGGTCATGATTTCAGGTTCATATCTAACACCGTCAAGGACAATGCCGTTAGAGTCTGCTCAAACCTCTATGCGTGGCTAGGCACATTTCCGTAGATCGTTCGGTAGATTTACAATTGTGTTTTTTTTTTCTTACAGCGGAAGGCGTGTGGCGTTTCTCCGTCCTCACGTCCGACACGGCACATTGCAAGGGACGTTACAGACGTTGCCTCCGCACTTGCATCTAAGGTTGCAGCGCATTAATCTTTCCAAATCACGATTTACGTCTTACGCGCTGCCGACGTCAATGGGGCAGCAGTCGTACGTGTCCTTGCATTACCAGATGTGAAGTAATTGCGAAATTTGTCGATCAAGACCCACAACGCCGACACTGAATACGGCCATTGAGGTGAAAAACAAAGCACGTACTATCTTGGGGAAATGAAATTCAGAGCAGGGCAGCAAAACTGGAACAGTGTGCCTGAGGTAAGAGGTAACTTTTTTCTTTAGTTGACAATGCTTTATTAAGCCATGCGATACGCTTAAGGACAGAATGAGTGGCACCCCACTGGAAATTCCGCCAACTAAACTTTCAGGTTTTTCATCTCAACAAAAAACAAAGTTGGGGAACTATTGCACTTGTAGACTTGTCGTGTTTTGTTTGTCCCGTTCGCATTTCATTTCTCCGCGATGGCACATAAAACGATTAAGACAAGCGCTCGCCTGCAGAAGCCATGCAACCTATAATGCAACACAGCCATGCAACACTTTTGTTGCCCCGGGCCCGTTCATATCGTTGTCTTTTAAACTCTCGCAGTATACGATTCTTGCATGGATCTGCAAAGGCTTTTCATCAATCGTCCTTACCAATGATTTAATCATGGCATTGTTTGCCTGATCACGTTGTCAGTGAACGTGGTGCTTTAAAATTTAGATTCTTGTTAATGAAAAACATAACGTACTAACACCGAATATCTCCATTTTCATTCATTTTGTTGATTGACTTGTCCGAGTGCGTTTATTTAGTGTATCGTGTTATTTAGTACCTTTTAAGAACTTCACCCATGAATGTCAATATTTTCCAACAATGCTCCTATGTAATATCCCACAAGGGGCGTGTATGTGTACATCAAATAATAATAATAATAATAATAATAATAATAATTATTATTATTATTATTATTATTATTATTATTATTATTATTATTATTATTATTATTATTATTATTATTATTATTATTATTATTATTATTATTATTATTATTATTATTATTATTATTATTATTATTATTATTATTATTTAAACTCCTTCACGGTAACCTCACGTGTCCCGAACTTCTCGGCTGTGTCATGTTCCGCATCCCACGCAAGATCACCAGAGAACATAGACCTTTCCATGTTCCTGCCTGTCATCATGAACACTCAACTGTTCACAGAATACAGAATCTTTATAACACTTACTTTCGTGAACTTGATATCTTTCATAACTCCTTGTCATCGTTCCTTTCCGAGCTTTGCCTTGTGTTATAATTTCATGTATTGTTCAAGTGCCCTTCTCCTCCTTTTTCTTTTGTATTTACTTTGCGCTTTGTTGTCGGTACTCTCTTCTTTTCACAATTTTTATTTTTATTCATTTATTGTTTAATGATTTTTCCCTGAGTGTTTTGTTTTTGGTTTGTAATGTATGCGTGCGCCAGCACTCAGACCTTAGGGTTGTTCCTGGGCACGTTAAATAAACATGATTGATTGATTATTATTATTATTATTATTATTATTATTATTATTATTATTATTATTATTATTATTATTATTATTATTATTATTAATTTCTTCAATATGCCAATGACAGCAAGAATTTCAAAAATATTCGCAACAATGATGACTGCCGAATTCTTCACTGTGGCAGAACAGTGCAAAAATGAATGTCTTAGCCTCAACGCTTCCACCAAAATTATGATCTTTACGCGAATATGACCGAAAGCGTTCTGTGTTCTCATTTTGTAGATTCTTTTCCACTAAGTAGGACTGCTGAAGTCAATGATTTATGGGTTCTCTTTACTGTTTCGTGAAGCTTTTCATCTCGCACTGAAGGCATAGCTATGTGTTGTCTGCGCTTCGTATGTTATGTTTCCGCCTCTCACGCGAATTCGAATCTACCAGTTATTTCCTAATTCTGCATCAGGCTATATGTCTTCCTCAACTCGAATACGCATCTCTGGTGGGGAATGGAACTTCCGAATCCCACAGTGATAGACTAGAATGAGATCAGAAAAAGTTCGTAGCAATTCACAGCCATCGTTTTTTGCGTTGGCATTGGTAAATCTTGCAGCGCTTGCACTTTGCACTGACTACCGTCCCTTACCTGCCGATGTATTCGCGCAGACCTTCAGCTTTCGTATAAGCTCTTTCACTAAAAGCTGAACTGCTCTGGGCTACTTAATTATGTCGCGCTTCGGATTCCGCAAATCGTCACAAGGGAGCACCAACCATTCTTCGTTCCTGCTCGTCACAGCAAACATTCTGTTGTGTCATCATCATCATCAGCCTATATTTTATGTCCACTGCAGGACGAAGGCCTCTCCCTGCGATCTCCAATTACCCCTGTCTTGCGCTAGCGTATTCCAACTTGCCCCTGCAAATTTCCTAACTTCATCATCCCCTCTGGTTTTCTGCCGACCTCGACTGCGCTTCCCTTCTCTTGGTATCCATTCTGTAACCCTAATGGTCCAGAGGTTGTCCATCCTACGCATTACGTGGCCTGCCCAGCTCCATTTCTTCCGCTGAATGTCAACTAGAACTGATGTGTATAGCATTCAAAATATGTATAAATCCCTTTTAGCTGATCTTGGTATTTTTCATCGGTCGCTTTCATCGTTCTGTTCACAGCTCCGGGTTGTCGTGGGCTAGTTCTTTTCGGTATAGGTGCCAATCGAAATGCGGCCGCCGTGGCCGGGATTTGATCCCGCGACCTTGTGCTTGGCAGCGCAACACAAGCCACCGCGGCGGGTTACATTGTGGATAATAAAAAAATTAAATTTAAATTATGGGGTTTTACGTGCCAAAACCAGTTCTGCTTATGAGGCACGCCGAAGTGGGGGATTCCGGAAATTTGGACCACCTGTGTTTATTTAACGTGCACCTAAATCTAAGTACACGGGTGTTTTCGCATTTCGCGCCCATCGAAATGCGGCCGAACTGGCCGGGATTCGATCCCGCGACCTCGTGCTCAGCAGCCCAACACCATAGCCACTGAGCAACCACGGCGGGTCATTGGGGATAATAACCAACTTTTAATGTTCTTTGTTGCGTGCCAATACTATATGCCTAAATGGATTTCCTGTACATGCATCTTTTCCTCTTATTTTTAACCTCACATTCCCGTGCCTTTCGTATCCATTTTTTAGGTTGCACATTATCTTTTTGGTAAATTACCAGTACGTCAGTATTAAAACCTCATGGTTTTTCCTAGACGCATAATTTAAAGTCTGGATTCATTAATATATTTTTATTGACTCTCACGCATTGCTCGAGTTTTTACCCGCCTTTTGTTGTGAATTCAATTTGGCTTTTGTTGATTAGAAACTGTTCCTTTTCATTATTGTCGGTTTCTATTTCATGTTTATTTCTTGTATTCATATTTGTATTTTTAATCATTCCTCCCGTGTGCCAGTACTCTTACCTTAGGGTTGTTATGGGCACATTAATTAAACGATCAATTTGATTGATTGACTGATTCATTAGCTGATTGATTGATTGATTGATTGATTGATTGATTGATTGATTGATTGATTGATTGATTGATTGATTGATTGTTCCCTTGAGATGCGGCTAGTGTAAACTGAAACAAGCCGGTGACCGAGAATGCTTCAGTTTCTTTTCAAACTCCTTCACGGCATCCTAACCTGCCACGGAGTCCTTAATTGTATCATGTTTCGTATTCCGTGCAAGATCCCCAGGTAACGTAGACCTTTCCATTTTCCTGCATGTCATCACCAACACTCAACCTTCCGCAGAATACTGAATCCTTATAATGCTTATTTACATGGTCTCGTTATTTTTCGTGACTCATTGTCATTGTTCTTTTCGGAGCTTAGCGTTGTTGTTTGATAGTTTCACGCTGTGTTCAACGGCCTTTCCCCTTCTTTTTGTTTTCCTTTACCTTGTTCTTTGCTGTACGTACGGTCTTTTTTTTTTCAAAATTGTTCTTTTTATTCAATATGCGTTTGTTTTTTACCTTTATTCCCTGTAGTTCTTTGTTGTTCTGGGTTTTTTTTTTCGATTTAATGTATGCGTGTGCTAGCACTCATACATTAGTTGTCATTGCTGGGCACTTTAAACAAACGGTTATTTATTGATGCGCTGTGGTCGGCAAGCGCCACTCACTGGCCGACAGAATTGATAACGAAGTCACGCGCGAAGAGCGCCAGCAAATTTGTTAAGCACCCGCTTGGTCTTGTAAACAGCTTCAAAGCATTAAGACGGCCCTCGCAGCCGTCTCCACATGGAGATTTTTCTGGCTGGGACCGACTTTCGACTGCGAATTCCCTAGCTTTGCGGCTAATGTGCTGCCTGATCTGGTCATATGAACAAATGACTCTTGCTCAACTCCGTACCACAGAAAGCGCTCGGACGCGCCGAAGTGCGTCATACTCAACTTTCCTCACCGTCGCGTACGTTTGCGACAAGTTGCGTCGTTACCAGAGGAATGCGAGTCACTTGAACTGGATTCATAACATCACGCATAAGAGTGTGTGCCGACTACTGCGTCATCTACCGAGCAATGTATAATAGTAAAGAACACCTAAGCAACCGATAACATAAATAAAGTCCAGTTAACAAATGGGGCGTGGTATTAACGGTTAAAGTAAGCGCCCGCTATTACTCTCACGGCTAGGCCCTATATTTACTGCACGCAGCGTTCTACTTACTGCAAGATGAATTCATTGCTTCTAATCGTAATATTTAATAATCTTTACATCAATCACGCTAAATATGCGCTGGAATGCAGAATAGGAGCAGTTGCCTCTTTTTTTATCGTCTTTTTTATGAATAAATTTTCAATGAACTGCAAACATTACGTAAACATTGACGGGAACTAGCATCGTCTGCGTAGTGGCTCTAGAAGCGTCACTTACACTATTTATTTATTTATTTATTTATTTATTTATTATTTATTTATTTATTTATTTATGTATTTATTTATTATTTATTTATTTATTTATTCATTTATTTATGTATTTATGTATTTATTTATTTTACATATACTCAAGCACCTAGATACTGTAGGGGGATGTGGGGTACATGTATTCAACAATAACAAGATTACTATATTTATTATATGTTACTACTATTACTATTCCTATATTTATATATTTATATAATACTAGCTATATTTGCGCTCAACTTTGTCAAAACAACAAGACTGCCAAGAGAGAGAAAGAAAGAAAAAGTTGTCGCAGTTTCACCTGAAAGGCGAAGCATCAATTGCGATAGCAAATTTGTAGAGAGCTATACGGAGTAATGATAGTAGCTTTATCAGCTGTATAAACTTGGACATGCAGCAGCACCGGCAACACGCAGAACTGTTGTCGACGCCGTCGGCGTTTTGCCCACGTTCGCACAAAATGCGTGCGGCGTTGGTGACTGTTGCCGGAGCCTCTGATATAAATAGGTACTTGGTGCCGCAGCTAAACGTCCCCTCCCTCCCCCCCCCCCCCCCCCCACGGCCTTTCGTGCGTCAGAAGAAGGCGCGTTTGCTCTACAAATATGGTGATTGTAAAGGAGGAAAGAGACGCCTACTTCTGCAGCCCTTCAGGGAGCACGGCACAGAACGCGCGTTTGTTCTCCGCCGTGCGTTCACTCCCCGGGAAAGCGCGCGTCCCTCGCGCCCTTTCACTCGCACATACAGCGTTCGGCGGCGCGAGGCGACGATTTCATCTCCATTGACGTCATACGGAACCTCACGGCGACGGCGACGGCGACGGCGACGGGAACGGCGACGCCGACGGCAGGAATCTGCTTTGGAGTGTCCATATAATTGCTATCGCAATAAAAAATATTAACTTTAATCACGAACACAGTGAATAAGATTTGAAGTCACGTTATCACACTTTGTAACAATTCAAAACAGCAATCAAATTTTGGCGGTAAAGGGCACAGTCTTCGATTGACCGATGTCAGAGGGACGGTGGTTCCAGTCGTTGATGAGTACAAAAACCAGTTGGTGAGAGAAAAAAATGCCGCTTACTTTACGACGGCCATCATCTCGAGATGACTGAAGTAGGTGTTAGAATAAACTCACTATGAAGAATAGGGGTGACGATACAATTTCTCTAAAAGGCTTAAGCGGAAAACTGTTCTGCACACTGATAACAATGGTAGAGGCAAGTTGCTTTTTATGAAAGTTATACTTGACGTAATATTGTAGTTGGTGTGCGAGGTCTGTGTGCTTTAAGGAGTTCAGCCATCGAAAACAGGTGGCGAAATTCTTTTAGGCTTCCTTGTTCTCATATACCAGTGGTAGTCCCGCCCATCACATCATCGGTACCAGACGGTGGTCGTGTTTGTAACAGGTGTACATGCACTCTGTATGGTCTATTAGTGCATTCTGGCTGCCATAAAGCGAATTCTGCGAAGCCTTCGTATGTTTTCCTGAAACGCATGTTGTTACGCGTGACACTGGCAACATCCTGTTATCCTCTGTTATACAAACATATCAAGTTCGACTAGAATAACCTTGCGACCTTTGTGTGGCATCAATCAGGGTGCCCTCAAGGGCCCATCATTTAGTCATGTAACTCTACGACACAATACCAACAGAAACTGATGACTTTAGCGCGTTGTCAACGGTATTTTCTCGCCTCGTCGTTGCATGCGCGATCTACAGGCAATGAGGAAGTATTGGCTTCTGTTGATCTGCACAGAAAATGCCGTGCCAGACAGATTTATCGCCCCACTTCCACGTCTCCAAAAACATGGCTTGTAGTTCTACCCATTCTGTTGAGCATTCTGCTCCAATCAAAGACTTGACGTCATCATTAATTGAGCGACACCAGAAATCATAGTACGTACAAAATATTATCCGTCATCACCCCGCTTGGGAAAAAACAGCTGTTGGCGTTTAAAGGTAGGCTGTGCCGTATATCGCTAATATAGACAAAAATAATGTCCGCAAAAGCATGCACAGTGCTTCAAGAATGCGTTTGATGGAACCATGCTTGCGATATTCACAAATCCGGAAAGATAAACAACCGAAAATCGCTCATTAGATTAGTGATAAAAATATTTGCACACTGTGTTCCTCAGACGCAGCGCAGAGATTATGGATATCTGTGGGAGACAAAAGCTTCCGGCACCGGATTAAAAAAGGATAATGTTGTGGAGGATCGCGATGTCGATTAGGATTATGTATCGTCTGTGACGATGATTCTGATGATTTCTGTATTTACGATGTTTCGGTTCGTTACATTGCTTCCCTTTGCCTTTGCAGCGGCGGGTTCAGCTGCTGCTGCTTCCTCCCCTTCTGCGTGGACGAATGCCAG
This sequence comes from Dermacentor silvarum, assembly GCF_013339745.2. Taxonomy (NCBI): domain Eukaryota; kingdom Metazoa; phylum Arthropoda; class Arachnida; order Ixodida; family Ixodidae; genus Dermacentor; species Dermacentor silvarum. The sequence continues at coordinate 149,684,667 of NC_051155.1, read as the reverse complement.
GACGTCGAGCATTTCTGTCCGAACTGTAGACGCACATTGCACGTCTTCCGGCGCATTTGAGCGGAGAACAGCTGCCTCCGATCATTTGAACACCAGTACAGCCATTTTGTGCTAGCAAGGCGCGCCCTCCGCAAATTCTTTTCTCTGATTTTTCTATCGTTTAGCAAGCGCTGTATCATGTTTTGCACTTGACAGCACGCACGGGGCCCCCAAAATGATACTACCTGCAAACATTACGCCCTAGAAGCGAAGTGTCCTTTGACAGACCTTGCACAGAGGGATCAAGCTGCAATAAACGACTCAGATTTGCAATATCCAACTATGATAAAATGTATAAGCTTGCACATTCCTAAAAGATTGCTTCACTTGGCTGTATGAGCACCGACTTTTTGTGTTGCCGCGATTCTTCGAGCGTGCGAGAGACGCAGAATAAATTCACTTTCAAACAGTTCCTCTTCCAAGCCGTCGATGGGTGGTGGTAGCTACAACCGTAAGATTGCGTTTTCAAATGCGCTTGGTGATCGATTAATGTGTATTTGCGCCAGACTGACAGTCTGAAATACGCACTTGCACTGTGTGCGGTTTTATGTTAATCGTGTAAATGAAGATGTAAATACAGAATGCAGGACATTCTATAAAAGAAGAACCCCATTCTATGGGATAATAAAATAATGAATAAAAAGAAAGATGCTTCTCGATTATGCCTATTGATCGTATAAACTGCCAAGCGCTACAGCTCAAAAGTTTACTTCCTAGAATCATTTCATTTAAACTCCACATTATTGTGCCAGTGCGTATGAAACGTATACACAGTGCTGCCCATACGCTGTGGAAGATGTCAAAGCGCACAATGGCAGGGCATGTATCGACGATGCAATGTTTGTCTCTCCCCCGCAATATAGGGGAAATCGCTATTTCGCCTCTCAGACGCGAAACAAGTCATTGACAGTTGTCGAAGTTCTTAAAGACTTTGACAGAAATTTACGATATCGAGGATGTACGAATGAACACCTCTGTTACTCTTCCCTCCTGCAAATCATTTTTAAAATTATTGCTTTCAGTATTCCGGAAAAGCGCCCAGTCACGGAGCAGTATTGCCGAAGACAAAACGGCAAAAAATGCATACGTGACTGAAATTCTCAAATCTAAAAAAACGCTTAGCAGGCAGACGCTAATATTTGTGTATCTTCGTTGGGCATGAGAACCGCAGAACCATTCTTTTACTATGGTTTGCTGTTCAATAACTACTGAAATAACTACTAGTCAGTATCTAAATCTACAAATTCTCTGTAAATGCTATTCGGCTTGTTTAAGTTTATAGCAACAGTTCATATATTACTTTCCAGGTTAATTGACGACGTCGTCATGCATCCTTGCCATTAGCCTCTGTTGTAATATATCTCCGATAGTTATGGTTTCTCACAACCGATGACATAACATGTTTTACGCACGATGGAAGAATATATTTCGTCAAAACCGGTATTTATACTGCAGGTAATGCAATGTCGAGTGTAAGAAGTTTTCACAAGAACACCAGACTGCGTAGTGCATGAATGTAAAATGAAAGTACACAAAATGAAGGGCACCAAGGTTCCGGCATCATTCGGGCTGGTAGACCAGTAGACGACGTTTTCAACACTTTGCGGTGTAATGAAAACATCGGGCAGAGTGTGTCACCCTCAGTGAGCGGAAACAGGTAGGCCACGTTTTATATGTCCGCCTCAATATGAACGACATCTTCATTTCAAGCACTCCGGCAGCATCGCCCAACTAATAAATATTGCACCCTGCGAATTGCGGTGCACGAGACAGTAAACCAACAGCAATGTCAATGATGCTGATGTAAAAAAAGATCAATAGCCTATCCCATGTCGAGGAAATGGAGTTAATTAAGCGAAGCTTGTCGTATGTTTCTTCGGTGGTCCTGCGAACGAATTGCACTGACTAGTACCACTAGGTGTTCGAACCACAACCGGTCACACGCACTGCAGCTGGCTCTGAAGTTCCGGTTGAAAAAATCGCGTTGAAACCTGGCCGTCGCACTGGGGAAGTTGGCGCTAGCGTTGCCGAGGCGTGCACCACCGTTGACGGGTTCCTGGAGGGCAAGACGACGGTGATGCTTGGCCTCAACATCGCGGTCCCGCAACTCGGGGTCCGCGGTCTTCGCTGACGTTTCGCCTGGGCTTCAGAAACCCTCACGCTAGAATCGGCACGTCGACGACGAGCCCTTTCACGAGCGCGTTCATTCTGGATGGATTTCCATGAAGTTACATCAAAATTAAATCTGTCCGTTACGTAAGACAATGAATGGTTCATACCCCCTTAAACAATGGCTTATCCCCCGAGGGTAAACGAGGCCTCCCCATTTCGACGACAGAAGTGAAGTGAAATCCTACGCTGGAATGATTAGCGGCAACGCAGCCAGCTGTGGAAGCAGACGACGACGACGACCGCGGGAGCAGTGGTACGAGCGCGTGCCGAGCTCGAGCAGGAGCGCAAACCGAGGGGCCCCAACGAGCCAGCTGCGGAAGACGACGGCGCTCGAGCCAATGCTGATGAGGATAATTTTGTGGGTACATGGACGCCACCTAAATCTTTGAGTTATAACAAGCTTCGCTTGAAAAAGAAAGAAAACGTAAAGGGCGAGGTACACGAAAGGCGAGTGAGTAGGTAGCTAAAAAAAAAAAAATTCTTTTTGACAATGAGATACGCAAAGTAAAGAAGGCACAAACAAAAACAAAGAAAATTTTGTATACCTAGAGTATTGTGCCAACGAGCAGTCAGACTAACCGAAAGGTGAAAAATATAGTTATTATCAAGGTCAGAAAAAATACAATGTTACTAACGAATTTGGAGAAACAAATTTCAGTGAAATGAATACTGATCTGATAGGTAGAATAAGGTTACTATAATTAACAGGGTAATCGTCTTGTTTCTGTTAAAAATTGAAAGACTGCGCAACAAACGTCTCTGTGACAATAGCCGAGGGTGGAGGCCCCAAATGATAATAATACTGGTGTACTTAATCTTAATCCAATTTTGCAGAGTGGAGCTTCGAGTAATTTCGTTCTCTGGTTTGAATAACGTCGGCATGATAAAAAGTAGTGGTCTATTGTTTCAATTTCCTTACAATTTTGGCACAGAGGGGACATCGTCAGACCAGCTCTGTGTAAATAGAAATTCAATTCCGGGATGCGACAGCGTAATTTGGAGAATGTAACTTCTAACTGCCGAGAAGGACACCACTGATTATTCCAGCCAAAACCGAGATGCTGAAAGTCTGTAGATGGGATCAGCGATAATTTGATTAAGTCATTTCGTAGGCTAAACGTTCTGAATCTCGATGCAGTGACGTAAGCTGTATCCGGTAAAATATGAAGCACAGGTCCATTTAAAGATGTTCTGGCTAATAAATCTGCCATTTCGTTTATGTATAAACCGCAGTGTCCAGGAACCCAGAGTAAATTAATTTTTTGTAACGTTGTAGGGATTAAATTTTGAAACACATTTAAGATAGTTGAATTCGTTGCCGAGGAAAGCGACACACATACCGACCGAGAGTCTGTTACTACGACAGCTGATAATTGATTCGGGGGTAGTTTGCGCAGTGCTAAAACAATCGCCAATAATTCTGCTATGAAAATAGTCGTGTAATCCGGAAGGCGAATAGAAAAGGACCAACTAAGAGAAGGAGAAAAGATGCCTACGCCAGCCTTTTCGTTTAACATTGAAGCGTCCGTGGCTATTATATTGTTTGTTTCCTGGTGAGAGAGGTAATCTTGTAATTGGTCATTTAAATATTGGAAAGGCATTAGTTTAGCATTCGAGGGGAAGATATCGTCAAATTCAATTTGGAGGATTTTCTTGGATTGACTTATTGGGTGAATACATTGAATTTGTACATTCAGTGGTGTTAGCTGTGCCTGTACGAATACGATCTGAGGGGTGTGCAGTCGCGACCAATGATTATTAAAAAACGTACTTGGTTCATTAATGAAAACATACATTGATCTTCTTTGGGGAGAATCGTAAAACTTTAGGTACGTTTGGACAGTAAGGATTTGGAATCTACTAATTAAACATGGTAGTCGCGCTTCCATATACAGAACGTTGTTTGCAACAAACTTAGGGAGTCCAAGGCACAAACGCAGAGCTTCCTTTTCTAATAGTACCAAAGGTTTAATTTTATAAGCTGGACACCCAGAAAATAAGACACATCCAAATTCCATGATTGGTCGGACATACATTTTATATATCATAATTAATGTGTTTCTTCGCAGCCCGTATCGTCGGTTACTGATTTTACGCAACCATCCTACAGCCCGAGTTGCCTTAAACGCGACGTTATCAATGTGGCTTTTCCAGTTTAGTGTTCCATCATATGTAATTCCCAGATATTTAAGAGAATCCACCTGAGGAATGAACTCTTGACGATACATCAGTGAAATGTGAACGGGAACATCTAAAGGAAAGAGAAGGAGTGCACTTTTACTAACGTTCAGAGACATATGTATGGTTTCAATCCAAGTTTCAAGCATAGATAAGTAATTTTGTAACACTTGATAAAGTGAATGTAGATCAGCATTCGATGCAAAAAAAAGCGATGTCATCAGCATAAACGTACACATGAATGTCCTGGAGCAGCGGGATGGAGCTTAAAAATATATTAAATAAAACAGGAGATAATACTGATCCTTGTGGTACTCCCCTCTGTTGCTTATACCTAGACGATGAACATCCGTTTTGAAAACAGTAGAACTCTCTTTCCCTTAAAAATTCTGACAACCACGCCGTGATGTATTTCGGAAACCTGTAATTCTCTAATTGCTTTATCAGTATGCTATGTTCCACGGAATCATAAGCTTTTGCTAGATCTAGGGTCACTAATGCTGAATATTCTCTTCGGCGACGAGCAAGTTTTATGCGACTCTCTAAATCTACGTGCGCACACCAAATCGAGCACCCAGATCTAAAACCAATTTGACAGGGGCTAAGTATTAAGTTTTCAGAAATGTAGGTCGTAATTCGACAATTTAAAATTCGTTCAATTAGTTTAACTAAGTTTGATGTTAGGGAAATTGGTCTAATATTATCTAAATCATATCGACCTCCCTGTTTTTTAAGTATCGGAATTACCTTAGCAAGTTTCCATTCTGAAGGTACCCACGCATTTTTTAAAGAGTAATTTACCATATTCAAAATTTCTTCTGGGGACAATTCATACAGAATTTTTATCACGGCTGTGGTAACTCCATCTGGTCCTGGCGCTGAAGAAGGCAGATAGCGAACAACATCCGCCAGTTCTTGTGTTGTGACTTACCTAAATTCCCTGACCGCTTATTCTATCTTCCTCCTCTTTCCTGAGGCGGCCCCAAGCACGCTTCTTCTAATGGGGGCTACAGTCGGCAGCGACGCCTTATATAACATATCCCCTCTTGAAAAAAAATTATGAAATACGACACAAGAAAAAAAAACGGCTGTTTGTCTATTGCTGCCTAACGTAGTCCTGTAGCTTTTTCGGCGTCTTCGTGTTACGGGCGCTTCTTCACATGTGGGCTTCGCATCCCGGTTGAATAAATGAAGCTTGTTGCGTGCGTTCTGCAGCAGGTGGTTCAGGGTTCAGGGGTGTATCCTCATAGTTATCCGCGTGTGACGTGCCAAGTGGTGAAAGAAGATTTACAGCTGCAATAGCGGAATTATGGGATGCTGGTTACCAGTTCATGACAGCAGAGGTAACGAACTTCATTTTGCCGATAGCTTCATGGTGAACGGCCGCTAATTTGGAAGCATTCCACACACGCCCATCTTCCAAGAGGTAAGAGGGGTGTCCACGATTTTCAAGAATTTTCTTGGGCACAGAGAACTGTGGAGGTAGCTTCCCATGAACTGCAGGCAATTTAACCTGCACGAAATCACCAACGACAAAGTTGGGTTCCTTGACATCGCGCTTTTCATCGGTGTAACTCTTCATTTGCTTGCTCTTGATGCGCTCTTACAACTGCTTCAGGGCTTTCAAGGGTCCGTGCTGAAACATTTGTCAGGAAATCCCTCAATGTCGAGACTGCTTCGAGGTTGGGCGTCCATGAAGAAGAACAGCGCGTGCAACACTAGTAGCCGCATGAGGCGTACAGCGATATGTTTGCAGGTAATCAAGCATCGCTGTTCTTACATCAGGGCGTTCTAACAGGGCCATTTAAACATATGACTTTAATACCCTGTTAATATCTCAACCAAGCCATTAGCTCGGGGTAGTACACAGAAGAGTTGTAATGCGTGATTCCGCGCTTTGTGAGATATTCTTCAAAATTCGCTCAAGAAAATTGTGTTCCATGATCCGATGCGATACCATGTGCATATCTTTCTCTTGCAAAAAGTTCAAGTAGAAATTTTCTCAATGTAGACGCTGTCGCCTCTCGTACGAAAGCCACCTCTGGCCACTTGATGTAATAGTCAATAATTATAATGACAAAACGACAGTTGGCTGAAGCTTGCGTGAAAGGTCCCACAATGCCCATAGCGACTTTTTCCCAGAATTTCTCGGGAAGAGTGACGGGCTGCATTGGAGCTGCAGATGTACGCGTGGATTTGTCGCATCACTGGCAAGTTACACATGCGCGCACAAGTTCTCTAATGTTATATCCATGCATGGCCACTAATCCGACTCTCTAAGACAAACAGAGTCAGGAACAAACAGAGACGGGAACAACAGACAGGCGGGGGGGCGGAAGTGTTCACAGAGCGCTTGCTCAGTTATAGTAATAATAAAGCGCATAGGAGTGAGAAGCGCCGGCTGCTAAACTAAACACACGAGCTTTCAGAATACTAATTTGCACTCTCTATTTAAATAAGCTTACCCGCTTACAGAGTGGATTAACCTCTTACAGGTGGTTTTACCGAATGTGTTCTACGCCGCGAGCTATATGTTCAAATAATTCAGCCTGTTAACGAACAAGAGAGGCGGGGCAGGAGTCACAAAGTGTTTCAAAGGGCTCGGCTCTACAAAAAAGAAGGAAAAACATCGGCGATAGGTGCCGGCTACGCGTGGCTTTGCCACCAGGGTACGCGAAAAAAAATAATAATAAAAGAAAAAAGTAGAATGCTTTCGGGAGTATAAGTTTCACGATATCTAGTGTACTTTGTGGCACGTTTTGGGGACTAATATTTCGAAACATGCGCTAGGCTAGCGATTCTGCTAAGCGGACATGTCTTGAGCGCCGACAAGCTTTAATTTATATTCGGAACGTGTGAAATAGCCGATATAACTAAATGACAGCAAATATATCAGATTTTAGTATATTATTATTATTATTATTATT
>NC_051155.1:149629903-149677251 GCF_013339745.2 Dermacentor silvarum | reverse complement strand
GCATCCATTATGCGTTGGTGGCTATTACGCTATAGTAGCACAGTTTGCAACGATGAGACTATACGACAGAAACTCGCAGATAAAGTTTGATCTTAAGCTCATTTTTTATTTGTGGTACTTGATGTAGTATTAATGCTTAGAGAGTGATTCCAACCAAATAAGGGAACTTATAAGCCCGACGTTTCGGAGTCGTCTTTAAAATCAGCTCTGCCGACTGTCCGGCGTCGTACATCGGGGAAACCAAAACTCTAGAAGATTGAATCAGACAACATGAGAATGACGTCAGAACATTCAACCGAATACGCAGTGCCGTCGCCGAACATTCCGAAGACGCCAACCACCACTATTGCTTTCCAAGAAACCCAAATCCTTCAAACAGAAACAAACTCGCGAAAATGGCTGCTACTGGAATCATGGCACATTCAGAATACGGCGCGTAATATGAACCGCTTGAAGGGTATCCTACCCTCTGTGTATGTCCATGACCTTGGATACACGACGAAAAGAAGAAAAGACTAGGTCAACAACACCAAAACATCTCGCTCCCCTTCCCCTTCCCCTCCCCCCCACCCACATTCAACGGCGATGATGATGATGATTTAATGACATCCCCTTTGAAACGGGGTGGTGACAAATAGTCACCTAGCCTGCTTGATTTAATCAGGTACACTATACATGTTCTTAATCTAGCATTTTTGTATACCTCTCATTAGTCTTTCTTTTTTTTTTTCAATATCTACCTTGTACCGCTACCTATGACTGTAAGAGATCCGGTCGTATCAATCTCTTCCCTGATTTTTTTCCCAACAGTACTCTAATCGTCTCTTGCTCATTTATACGGCTGATCCGTTGATGTTTCCTTCCACTTTAAACCCAAGCGCTCCTGGAAGGTGTACGTTACCTTACGGTTCTCGCTGGGTGAATCCTTTCGCATTCCATTAGGATGTGCTGTGTGCTCTCCGGATCTTTAATGCAGCCTACATATGCCTCATCTAGTTCGGAATATTTGCTCTGGTTTGTTAGGCAGCCGGCTCGAACCTCAAATAGCAGGGCTTTGTGTTATCGTACAGGTTTTCCCTTCTAATTTCTTTCTTCTCATTCTTGTAAATTTCCATGGTCCTTTTTGTTTTCATTCCTTGCATCCAATTCACTCATTACCACGGGTAAGGCGCCCCAAGCATCGGTCATCTCTGCCGACCAGCAACGTCGCAGCCACCTTACCCTTTCGCCTTTTCCGTGTGTCAAAAGCAGGTGCCCTGTCAAGTCTCTCCCCACCTTTCGCTCTCTCCCCACTCCTCCTTTCTTACGATGGAACTTTTAAAAGCTTTACACCGCCACCCTTGAAGAAGGAGCCGAATGGGCTCCGAAACGTCGGGCTAATAAATTCCCTTATTTGCTTCGAGTCACTCTCGAAGTCCTAATCAATTTTCCCAACCAGACAGGTAATTCTGTCGAAATGTTTAGCTTCAAGTCTTTGACGTAGTATACTTTTTGTTGATGCTGTGTCTCTTCCCTGGTAGTTAATATAGCGTATCTGGTTTGATGATTCCTGTTACGTTATACGCGGTGACAACTTAGTAATTCAGTACAAGCTGCTCCCACAAACCGCATTTCAGCTGCACTTTGTGCTCCTGAGTTTTCAACTACACCTGCCCCCCCCCCCCCCCCCTCCTTCCCTTCTCGAAATAAAGTAATCATAGGTCCCGAGGGCCACAATATTGAAGACTTCGCCTCCATGGTGAGGTCACCGTAATCATCGTAATTGGCTCGAACATCTACGCAAAATGTTGGAGTTGGGCAGCATCTGTCTGTGCATTCATACAGGCTAAACGCTTTTACAGTCCAATTGGTGTACGAAGGGCGCTTGGCTTCTCCCACGGCTAACACCCTCATCATTAAGGGTTAAGGTCAAGTCCTTGATGAAGACGAATGAAGTTTTTTTGTGACATTTGTGGCAAGCAAACATGATGATAGCTTTGATTCACGACACATAGACCGCAGGAAATAAATTTTACTTACTATTGCTATAAAACTCTCGCGTCATCTTTTCGGTTCACACCAGGTAGGTCATAATTATTACAATGTTTCCAACCACGTCTTCTCTCATCGCAGGGGAAGTTGGAGCTCGCTGCCGCGTATAATAACATTTATTGGTAAGCGTGTTAGCCATGAAAGAAACGAGCCCCCTTAAAGGCGCGAAAATATTATTGGGAGTGTAGTTTGGAGCCATATGTCGTATTGCCTCTTCTTTGCCATGTCTGTAAATTTAGGCTGTACGCTACAGTAACTACGAACCAAGTAGCACAGATGAAGCCGTTGTTATACCTTTGATACATGCCACCATCGGGCGCGTAATGTTTTCTTTCTTTATTACTTCGGAGGCCCAAAACGATGAGAGACATGAATCTACAAACCTATATATCTAAGGCTAAGTGCCTTAGATATATAGGTTGCAAATAATGCAAACGATGCAAATAATGTTTCACATTGAAAGTATTTGGTTTAGGCTTTCATATTATAAGTTTGTGTCTTCAGAATATTCATATATAATTCTACAACCATTTCTTTTTCTCATTCACTTTTCTCTATCAAATATACTAGAACTGCGCACAACCAATAAGTTCATTAGTTATAACCGTCTCGCGTCGAATGATGCTTTTTACACATCGTTATGACAAAAGATTGGATTAGCTATGTCAGCGCTCTTCTCAATGAAGCTCGCCTGTTTTGTTTCTTCAAGTGCTTGAAGTTGCTTCAAGAGCCGTAGAACACATATGCCGTATATAGGTCGAAGTTGTAGACTGCCCATAAAAGGCCGCTGGCTAACACCGCATTGGAGCAACTTGTTTTTGCTGACTTGGAGTACATTCTTTTTTTTTTCTCTCAGCTGCATCTACAGCGTCAGACACCAAGAACGCGCCTCGAACCGTGATTCCCACTCTACATCCTGATGGGCACCGTTGTTTGCGATCGCGCGTTATCGCGTGCGCGTGTGGGAACGGGGGCGTTGCCGCCCGTTTGCGACAGCGCGGGACAAAAGATCCAGGCGGCCACGCGCCCGCGCTAAATGCGATGATAAGGGCGGTGGTTCGTTCGTCGTTTCCTCCAGTTTATCATCGACCCCGCTGTTCACTTAGCGTGCAGGGGCCTCCGGATGCTGCTGTCCGTGACGGAGAACGAGCACTGCGCAAACATGTGTGTGTGTGTGTGTGTGTGTGTGTGTCACGCGACCCTGGATGCAATAGAGTCCGCCTGCAGATAGATCCGGTGTCGTTTTCTCGCGCAACTACGGCCTCATGGCTGATCTTCCGGTGCTCGCGGGTTCATATCTAGTTTTCCTTTGCCATGCGAAGCATCGCTTTACAGCCTCTCGAGACCTCAGTGAACGTCCTACTATCGTGCTTTACGGCACTTGTCACCGGCTATCAATTAATCTCGCAGGGGCGTTTGGTTTCGCTATGGGAAAGAAAATAATCGAGTGCTGATAGACCTGACTCATGTTTGCACTCCGTGTGATAAGTTAAGACAGGTGTCAGGAGCATGCAAACGTTTCTAGCAATATTTCTTGGCGTATGTATAAAAACACTTTAACGATTGCGAAACAATGACACGACGATTACCTGGAACACCAATAAGTTGATGAATACGTATCGAGTTGAATCTCAAAATATCAGCAATAATCACGTGTCACAGCGTGCATTCACAGCATGTCACAGTTTTACAGTGGCGTGTAACTCTGTTGTAATCATTGGTGTAACTGGGCGAATTTTGTCTACGGATAGAGGGAATGTTAGCGGTTAGCTGGACCCCGAAACGGAACATCTGACGAATCATCTGGTTATAATTGAAGTGCCAAGGAAGAACAAACAACGCAAATAATACGCTCAAGGTTGCGCACATGACTGAAATACTTTTAGTTTAGCAATGAGGACATCATCGGAGCCACATTGGCACGAAGCAATCAAAACTCAAGTTGCTGGTAAGAAGCAATGGTTTCTACCTATCAATAAGGGAAAAAGGACCTTCTACAAAGGGAAGGTCTTAAGCCGAGATAGCAGCGAAACGGGAGAAGCTGCGGTAATGCATAGAATGTGTAAGCGGTCGTCCACTGGAATGTTACAACCAGCCATGGAATGGTGGCGTCGTTCCAGAACGGTGCAACTCCAGCCGATTGATACCACTCGTGAAGGACTGGAAAGTCGCCACTTGACCTAGCATCCTACCGACCCATTGCGCTATCCAGCTGCGTTGGGAAGGTCATGGAAAGAATGGTTCTCACACGCCTCGAGTGGTATCTTGAGCGCCACAACATATACCCCAAGGCCATGGCTGGATTTAGAAGAGGCCGCTCCTCTGTTGACAACGTCATCGACCTCGTGACGTCTGTGCAACAAGAAAAACACCTCAAACGTATATTGGTTGCGCTTTTCCTCGGTGTGAAAGGTGCCTATGATAATGTAAGGCACGAAGCCATCGTTGATGCCCTAGAAAATAATGGAAATGGTGGACTTACGTTTCGGTGATTCGGAGCTATCTATTGAAAAGGTCCTTCTTTGTGCAAAGTGCGGAAGGCCGAACCGCTGACCATTGCACTTGTAGTGGCGTCCCGCAGGGCGGGGTTCTCAGCCCCACTTTGTTCAACCTTGCAATCATTGGACTTGTCGAGGTTCTACCACATACAGTCAACCTTTCCATATATGCTGACGAGACATGCATCTGGGCTTTGGCATTTACACCTCCCCAGCTGGTGCGTGCACGGGGACTCATACTGCCTTAAGCAAGGGCTCATAACCCCGTAAACGCGGCCTCCCCATTACGACGACAGAAGAGAAGTGAAATTCTACGCTGGAATTATGAGCGGCACCGTAGCCAGCTGTGGAAGACGACGACGACGACGAACGAAGGAGCGCTCGGCACGCGGGACACTTGGCACGCATTTGGCACGAGCGCGTGCCGAGCGCGAGCACGAGCCACTTGCTTACGGTGACTATACGACGCGACAACAGGAGACGCCGACAGCCCGGGCGCATAAAGTGCTTCGCACCTAAAGGCCGTGACCTTAACATCGTCGTACCCGTTGGCTCAAGGCCTCGGCATTTCGACCGAGAAGTGCGCTTTAGTCGCTTTTACCCACAAGCCCGTGACCTGGTACCTCGTTTCTATTGACCACCAAACCATTTCATACCCAAAATCTCACCGATTCCTCTAAGCGTTATTATCCACAGAGATCTTTCATAGAGTCCCCACATCTCATACTTGAAGAACAGGCTTACCTCTATTGCCCATATACTAAGGTTTCTTGCCGGTAATACGGGGGCCCATCTGTGGCATCTATACTAAACAGGACGCTCTTCCTCGGATACTTGCGATATAGCACACCAGTGCTGTCCAGTGCTAACAAAACTAACATCCGTGTCCTACAGAGCGTTCAAGGCTTCGAAGATGTCTGGGGCTACCTCGATATGCTTCAACCATGGCAACAATTGTCACCACGAGAGACCACTCACTACCCACTTATATAGCTGTCGACGCACTCGGGGCGCACGTTCGCCATATATCGAGAGTTCCAGACCACCATCTCGCTCGCTTGCCTGAGAAAAGACCCAAGGCACCGTTTTCCATATCAGTTGCGACTAACCAGCACTCTCTGTCATTTAGATACTCGCCCGCAACGAGAGCGCCATCACCCATCACCTCTGTGGGGCTTGAAAAATCCTCCTATGTACCTTGCTCTTCCAGGAATTGCGAAAAAGGCCACTCTGACCACTGCGGCTCTCAAGCAGATCACATTGGAATTTTTGCATTTTTCGTACGCTAACCAAATCCATGTTTACACAGACGGTTCGATCTCGAAAATTTCGACGGGCGCCATTGTTATACCATCTCCATCGGTCTTCATAATGTTTAAGACTTCACACGTCACGACATCTACCGCTTCCGAAGTGGCCCCTCTTCGCGCTGCTGTGAAGTACGTTAAAAATGAACCACCCAGCAAATGCGCAATTCTTTGTTATTCGAAAGCAGCCCTCCAAAGCTTGCGAGGCTTGTAACGCGGAAATTACGACAGCTGGTGTCCCAAATCAACGAAATTTGCCACTGCATTTCCGAACGAGGACATGATCGAATCTTTCAGTGGCGGCCGGGACACTGTGGCATCGTTAATAATCACGTGGTAATCACGCCGATGACGGTGCCCGACATGCCCAGGCTGGAGCACCGACACTCCTTATACCTTTATCGAGAGTCGACGCAGCAAGAGAGCTTCGCAATCTCGCGCGTACCATCACACTGAGTTACTGGCACACTCCGCAGAACTCCAACCGTTGATTATACAGCCTCGACCCGTTACTGAAACTGAAATTACCAGCAAATCTTTTACGCCGTGACGCAACACTGCTGTATCGGCTGTGGGTAGGAGTAGTATTCACTAACTCCTACAACTATCATATTGGAATGGCGGACTCACCCATGTGCGCTAAGTGCAAGTGTGAAGAGACCATCGATTATCTTCTATGCCGCTGTTTTCGCTTCGATAATCAACGCCAGGCACTCCGGTGTGCCTTGGATAGACGGGACGATAGGCCATTTACAGAAGCAAAGACCTTGGGAACCTGGCCTCACAGCTCATCAGCCCAGAAAGCAATTCGAGGTATTCTTCAGTACCTGAAGTTAACAGACTTGAGTGCCCGACTGTAGGCATACTGCACCTGACTTAGTGCACGTGAACGTACGATCAAGACTCGTGTCTACTCTCTCTCTTTCTTTCACTCCCCCTTCCCTCCCCACGTGTAGGGTAGAAAACTGGAATTTTTCTGGTTAACCTCCCTGCCTTCCCTTCCTCCTCTCTTTCTCTACAAAGTCCTTCAGTGCACCAAAATAGGCTCATGTAAGAGAAAGTTTTTTTTTCAATAAACCCGGTCCGGGTTCGGCCATTTTGCCCTAAATTCTCATCTGCCAAACTGTCAGGTCGAGGTGTGTGATCAGCTCAGACATAGCTTGTATATGCACTGGGACAGAGTCTGCCAGCTACTGCTAGCTGGTGATCGCAGACCTATGAGTGGGTGCTTGTTTGGTCAGGCTAACGTGTATGAATGGCGCGATGATCTTTACTTTGACTTGAGAAGTCGAAACCGAAGAACAATAAAGAAAGTATAGACCTCGAAACAATGCAGCACCGCTTAAAGAAGAAAGAAAGCATGTAAATCTTACATTTTCTGAACCTTGCACTACGCAGAACCCTAGATAGTGATCTTAAGATAAATATTCAGCTGGGGCAAGCTCCGATTTCACTACTCAAATACATGCAAAACGCAGAAATGCTTTTGTGAAACAACTACTGGACCAATCTGAATGAAATTTCTTGCACTTGAAAAAATAACTTCAAGTTCCTGTGGCTCCAGGAACCAAAATCTTGATTTAGTGCCCCGAATATTTTTACAAAAATTGGCCAAAATTGGCAAGTTACAAAAAAATATAGAAACACGAAGTTTGCAAATCTGCAACTCTGTACCAAAATCAGATATAGCAGTTCTGTAACTGCATCTCTTAGAGCATCTCAAGCGCATAAATGTGATATGTAAACTTACAGCTTACAGGAAATTTTTACAATGTTTACGAGAGTTTTGCTAAAGTTGTATTAACAAACTTGTAGTATATACTATAGAGCAGTGTATAATGCGTCAATTTTGTCCACTTGGGTTGTATTATTAAGTGAAGTGTACAGAAGTTCTACATCCTTTTTATTGTTGAGTTACAATGTTGTGAACATGATGATGATGATGATGATTATATATGGATTTTATTGGCGCAAGGGCCATTGTGAACATGATACTCTAGCTTCTTTGAAATTTTGCAGTCTTCAAGAATTTTCGTTAAACATTGATAGTTGAAATTGGAAATCGACATCCCATTGTTGCAACAGCTTTAAATGCAACAAACTGCATGAAAATCGGCGCTCTGATTCCCAAGAAAAAATTATTTCTCCGTTCCCACATATTGAGATTGCATCTTCAGAGCTCAAGCTCTCTTTTAAATACTTGGCAGTTATGCCGAAGCATTCACAGCGACAGCAAGGTTTAAGGTTGCATTTGAACTCTTTGGACGACGCACACTAAGAAAAATTGCATCCTTAAGTGTGTTTTTTTGTATCTGCAACTCAGCTCCTCACAACCACTACAACCACAGAAAAGGGTTTTAAGGTGATCTCATACATCCATTTGAAAGGGTGATTATTTGCAATTGCACACTTTCCACCAATCTGTGTTTTGCCAAAATCCACGCCACGTTTTGCTTCTTATATTCTATCCCAACCCTAGTCTTTCGGATGTCCGCCAAAGTAACCCTGAAGTGTTTTGAAGCGAAAAGTTCAATACGCTACCTCGGGAAGCCGTTGGCGACTCAACAGTTTGAGTCAAATTACAAGAGAGCATTAAGGCGCGTTTATAGTCCGACGTTATCGGTGTGTGTGTGTGTGTGTGTGTGTGTGTGTGTGTGTGTGTGTGTGTGTGTGTGTGTGTGTGTGTGTGTGTGTGTGTGTGTGTGTGTGTGTGTGTGTGTGTGCGTGCATGTGTGTGTGTGCGTGCATGTGTGTGCGTGCGTGCGTGCGTGCGTGCGTGCGTGCGTGCGTGCGTGCGTGCGTGCGTGCGGGCGGGCGGGCGAGCGTCGTCAGACGCTGGGCGCGCCGGAGCGCATTGGCCGCTCGTCCGGTTACGTTGGCGGCGCCAGTACGATGGACCAGCGGTCGAACTATAGCCGCTGTTGTTCTCGCCAACCTCATATAACGTGTGCGCGCGTTCACGCCACGTCGGACTATATTTAGGCCTTTACGGAACCCTGAAAGGAGACATTGCCGGCGTTGCCCGAGTAGAGTTGGGCCCGGCTGCGAGTTGCAACCAAGTCTCACTACTTTACTGATCACCGCAATGTCTTCATATGCATAAAAAATTATAATAAACACTGTATTCATTGCAAACAAGTCTGTATATCATTGCGAAACCACAACTCGGCCACAGCTCGACAATTAGCCTAGCCAGGGCGGTTAAGCTTTCGCTATCAACCAGGGTTAACCAAAGCTCAACCACACCAATTTTTTCGAGACATTTGCAACAAAATAAAGCGAAAAAACAAGTAAGCCACGTAACCTGGATTGAACTGTGGACCTGCAGATTGCGAGGTGAAAACTTTAGCTCTGGACTGTTCTGCTATATTTTTTTCTTTATTTTCGTCCGGACCTTTCCACCGACAACAAGACGGAATAATACAGCACCTTAAGTGTGCACTAGCGCCTCTAGCTGCTCTGATAGGCTGACGTCCGCTCTTCATTGCTTCAGTTTATCTATAAATCAGCAGCAAGGTGAAACAATTTAGGTGAAGCAAGCAGTAAGATGTGAAAGGCAGGAAGGAGAAAAGAAAACGCAGTAGTTGCGTTTTCCCGTTTTACGACCAGAGTGCGCCACCTCCACAATAAATACTGTCTTCTTAGCGGTAGAATATTAACGTGATAGCGTTAAGGGCCCCGTGTCGCAGAAAATCCTGCGTCGGCGTCGATGTCGGCGTCCGTGATGGAGAAATGAATCCCGAACCATACCGACCGCGTAGGCCCTCCGCGTGGTGCAAGGTGTTAATGCAGGAGAAAATCATCCCGAACCGCCCCGATCGTGCAGGCCCTCCACGTGGTGCAAAGTGTTACTGAATCGAACTTAAATTTCTCACAGTGAAATCCGTCAGAAAAAAATGTCACAGTTTTGCCCTAAGGTCGAAGCAATGAATGCGATAGCAACACAGCAATGTCATACGAAGTAAGGTGAGCGGCTTTGGTAGCAATATGAATTGTAGTAAACATGAGCTGATTAAGTAAGCAGGTGTGCTGCGGCGTAAGTAGACCGACATGAAGAGAGACTCGATGACCACGAGAAGGCACGTGTGAAACCGTGGTGTTGATGAGAAGCGCTTCCCGTGGGCAGCGCGTGCGACGGGACACACCTGTAGTGCTGCACTGCCGATCCGGGCAGCATTGCATGTGTAGCGTGCGTTGGAAAATGTGGCCCGACTATTACTAACTGAATGAACAAGCGTGGTGTGAGCGCGCACAAACAAACAGGAATAGATCACACTGAACGACTGCAGACAACGACTGTCAAAACGCTGGCAGCGAGCGTATATACGCCGCAGCGGGCGAAGGTACGTGCGGTCTATCGCTTCAACGGAAACTGACCGGCGAATGCACGGCGCATAAAGGTCAGAGCCGTGTGGACGAGCGGAAGAGACGGTGCGGACGAGCGACGAGCGCGGTTGTTGGCAGCGTAGAAGTGCGCCCCCCCCCCCCCCCCCGCTCCCTCCGGCGCTGGCTTCCCGCTTCCTTGCTTGCGCGTGGGTGATTGAGTGCGTTCGCTCTCCGTGATAGCGCGCGTCCCCGCACGCGTCCGCTCGGGCATACGGCGCGCGGCGAAGATTTTATCTATAGGGAACCTCACGGCGACGGCGACGGCAGAAATCCGGTAGAAGTGTCCATATAATTGCTATCGCAATAAAATGGCAAAGTAAGACTTCACCACAACCTACAGACATGGTGGCATCGGGCAGTTTTTTTTTTTTGTTTTTGTTTTTTTAATGTACGCGAAAACGTAATTTTGTTACGAGGAAACTCAAACACAAACCCCTTTTCCAGCATTTCTACTATACCAACGACGGAGTGCTCGGGTAGGCTACTTGCGAAAATCTTATCCAGAGGGCGCTCCCATCCTCGGCAGGTCAAATTGGGACTTGGCCTGCCTAATGCGTTTTGGACACGCGCGCGCGTCGGCGCAATAGCAAACAATAATAAAATAATAATAAAGGTCCTAGGGCCTTCATATTTTATTATAAGAGGACTTATATTGCCCCTGGAAAAAAGTCGTCCCAGCAATGCATATCTGTTTAAATGTGAAGTCGACTTTAGGGGAATCGGTGTAAGCTGGTTCTTTGTAAGCTGGCTATCCCACGGTTTGTGTTGCAGTGAAGCCTACTCAAAGAAAAATGCGATGCGAACGGGGCCCGATAACGCTATCGCATTGCACTCTTAAAGGCGAAGCTTAAGCGTTCTCCAGTAGTTGCACCGCATGTACACTCGGCGACAAAATATTGCGGGGCGCGCGAGCGCGTGGCGAAACGGTCCTCCTCGACTACTAGCACCGCACCCCTGGTGTCGAGACCGACGCTTGCGCGCATTCGCTTCCCTCCGTTACTGCAAGCGTGCATGTTTCTGCGCTTCTTCCTTGTGCGCTGGCGATATCCGAGTGCAGCCGCGAGGGGCCCCACTTGCGATTGGCGCTGTGGCGGCTTCGACGGGCAAAAGTAAATGAAGCGTGAGCTGGCGCGCGCCACACCGGTCGCTTTTTTGTCGAGTCACGAGCGCGAATGCATATCGCCGGTCACGAAGGCAACAAGTCTTTTTTTTCTGCACTGCGCCTTTGGTGGCCAATGATCGTTCCTTATTTCTTTTCACGAACGAGACGTTCTCCCACCGAAGAGCGAGGCAGAAAAGACGCTCTATTGAAAGAGCCAGGCAAGATAAAAGGAACTTTTTATTTCCGTTATATCAACGAAGTTTTGCCCGTCGAAGCTGCCACAGCGCCAATGGCAAGAGGGGCCCCTCGCGGCTGCACTCGGATATCGCCGGCGCGCAAGGAAGAAGCGCAGAAACATGCACGCTTGCAGTAACGGAGGGACGCGCATGCGCGCAAGCGTCGGGCTCGACACCAGGGGTGCGGCGCCAGTAGGCGAGGAGGACCGTTTCGCCACGCGCTCGCGTGCCCCGCAATATTTTGTCGCCGAGTGTACCTGTGAACGTTCATTCTAACCCAAACTGCATGAATAACCTTAAGACTTGCTGCAAATAATATTGCGCCAGCCCCGATGATACCCGAGAAAGAACTTGCGCCTGATGAAATACGATTGGCCCTACGCACTATGATTCAGTGACGATTGGCAGCTGTTCTATAAAACAACACCGAGCTGAAACAACTTAAGTGGAGCCAGTCGTAAAAAGCGAAAGTGAGAGTAAGAAACAAAAGAAAACGCTTTGCCTTTTCATTTCACTGCCAGGGACCCCATGTACTACATCCTCCTGCGACCATATGACGTGCCCGAACAATGATTGGGCGCAAACCGCTGGAAAATAATACTTATTGCTTTTTACTTGCCTGCAATGTTGAAGTGCCCGAGCACCCTTATATTCTGCAAGGTGTATCTTTCGCACAAAATACTCTCTTAGCACTTTGAAGTTATTGAAAAGTTGCACTAAGAATGCTCTGCCAATGAACGCACCCAGATAAAAAATTTTCAGAGCAATTAAGGGTTCGGAAAGGGTGTTTCAACAGCCTATCCACGCGCGAGGGTGGTATTTTCTTTTAGTGTCTGTTCTAACTACGCGTGGAAGCGATTATATGCGGACGCGACATACAAGGTAAATACACCTGGTAGCGAAGCTTCCATAGAAGCCCATACGTTCAAAACATGGTGGTTTATCGGCGGTTCATGGGGCTTAGCGCCATCTGTGTGAGGAGGGAACACATCCGGCGGAAGAAAAAAATTACACCATCTTCCCTTTCCTACAATTACATCCGTGACTTCCTCTGCAATCGCACAGCCACACTCTCGGCCGGGGATTTACGATCAGACCAGCTTCCCCTTGGCAGCAAAGGCACCCCGCAAGGTTCAGTTATCTCTCCCATGCTTTTTAACTTAGTCATGATTGGCCTTGCCCAGCAACTACAACGAGTCGACAATATCAACCATGCCATCTACGCCGATGACATCACCATCTGGGCGTACCGAGGCAGCGATGGTCAAGTGGAGTCAGCCCTCCAAACGGCGATTGACACGGTTGAAGCCTATCTCCAAGGGACCAGACTGCGCTGTTCGCCGGCTAAATCGGAGCTTCTTCTCTAAAAGCCCATTCAGCGGGGACGCCCTCCAAAACACCAATCTGAGCACCGACCCTGTGACTCTATCACCTTACGCCTTCAAGATGGCAGTCCTATACCACACGTCCCTAGTATCCGGGTCCTCGGTCTCACCATCTCTACCAACAGCTCAATGCCTTGGCTCTCAGCAAGATGTGCGCCCAATCTCAAAACACCCTACGGCCTCTTAAACGCATCTCCAACCGACGAGGGGGACTCAAAGAAGAAAGCCTTCTCCGCCTCGTGCAGTCCTTTGTCATATGCCACATCACCTTACGTTGCTGCGTACCTCAACTGGTACCGGGCTGAACAAAACGAGCTCGACACCCTCATACGAGGGGTCTACAAGCAAGCACTTGGCCTCCCGCATTACACCAGTACTGAACTCTTCAACCAACTAGGAGTTCACAACACCCTTGCCGAACTCATTGAAGCACAACAACACTCTCAGCTTGAACGGCTCACCCTTACTGAAACGGGAAGCTTTATTCTATCTACGCTTGGCTTTACTTACCCTCAGCAGCAGGGCCCCAAACAATCGATCCCGACTGACATCCGTAGCTGGATCCACACAGACCCTATTCCTAGAAATATGCACCCTGAATATAACAGGGCCCGGCGCTAAGCTCGGGCCGGAGCAATCATAAAAGCCTTTGCTCGTGTACCTGGCGTTACATTTGTTGATGCAGCCCAATATTCCCATGGCACACGATTTGTGGCCGTCGCCACACGCGATGGAGTCCTACACCACGCCTCCAGCGTCATTACCCCCACTGCCGAAACGGCTGAAGAACTGGCCATCGCCCTGGCCACTCTAGATCCCACCTGTCACACCATCGTGTGTGACTCTCGCTCAGCCGTCACTAACTTCAGCAAAGGCCGTATTTCTCCTCAAGCTCTTCGTATCCTCCGCCAGGCACCACACTCTAAAGAAAGCATGATCTCCCTGACATGGATCTCGGCCCACGCGGGCACTGTCCACCCACACCTCCCCAACCTCAACGAGGTCACCCACTCCATTGCGCGAGGACTAGTCAACCGTGCCGGAGACACTAGAGACGAGTTGGACACCAGGGACAGTCTGACTACTTACAACGATCTCGTTAAGGCATTTTACCTTTGTCGCCGAACCTTCCCCCCACCTCACCCCAAGTTCAGCCGGGCGCAGGCTACCACCCTGCGTCTGCTACAAACAAATACGTACCCTTCACCCGCCCGCCTCCACCTTATATTCCCTGAAGTTTACAATACCTCCAACTGCCGGTGCTGTGGCACTCACCCGGCTACGCTTCCGCATATGCTGTGGGAGTGCCCAGCACAGTACACACACATTAACACCACGACCCTCTCGTCGAGGTTGCGTGAGGCTCTGCGGAGCTCCGCCCTCGACGACCAAACCTGGGCGACCCAGCACGCCCGTGAGGCGGCGGCACGGCAAGCCCTCGACGTCCCCTCATGGGAGGCTTAGGCCCGGCCATCTTAAAGTGCTGGTTCCGCAATAAATGTTTATTCCTCCTCCTTCCCGTAGGGGAACCCTGAGTAGTATGCGAAGCAGCCATGGGGTCGACTCAAGTTCCCATTAGTTTTCAGTTCGTCGTTTCCGTTAGGTTGAGGTACGTAGCTACCGTTATATTTACCGTGCGTTGCGGGAGGAGAATGGGAGGAGCGAAGCGCGCGCACGCGTAATTATACCGCGAGCTACAGTGGCGCCCCCCATTGGAGTATGCAGCGCCTACCGTCGCGCCTCTAACCTAAGCTGCTTCGGATTATGGCGCGCGGAGCCGCAGGTGTTGCCAGCCGTTGCGCAATCCGGAGAGGAGAGGAGCGTCGGAGAGGAGGAGTGCTGAGAGGAGAGGAGATGAGGGGGGGAGGATGCGCATGCGCAGTAGGGGTGTGGACGCCGCACGGCGGAGGGAGGGAGGGAGTGACATAGCCCCGACCATAAGCTGCTTCGCATCTAAAATGATTTGACGTCATATCCGTTAAAAACAGAAGTGGCGTCATTTTGTTCTCATAGGCGCGAAATTTGTTTTCGGAGGCCGAGCTATATATTCAAATGCCCCGCTATTCGACTTGATGGGCGTTCCGAGCTTTCAGCGCGGAAAGCGATGCAGAAAGAGGTCAGCCGTACGGGTGTCAAAATCGCATCGTTGCACAGAACATACTTTCTTTGGAGGCTGACGAACGTTTTGGGCGTAGATTGCGTAGAGTGCTCGTCCTTTCGTCGGACTTGGCAAGCCCGGCGGCCAGCGCTGTCGCACGAACACAACTAAAGTAAACAACTATCTGACGGTTGCAACTCATTACTTTAGACTGCACAGGTTAACAAACACTAAACTACCCGCGTCACCTAATTCTGACAAACGTCGACATGCAAAACAACACAACATGTAATGGGGGGCATATTGTAACAGTTGAACTTTACGAGCGCCCCTTTCCACGCACTCCAAGAGCTGCATTGTATTGCAAGTGAAGCGGCGTCAACGCCCGCCGCTATCGATGGGCGCTCTCATGGTGGGCGCTGAAAAAAGGTATTTATTGTTAATGATCAAGTAAAATAGAGTTGTATCTTCTTTTCTCGCCATGCGTACATAAAATGGATTAGGAATTTCATTTTCGTTCAATGAATCTAACTGCGTCTCGTTTTAATATAAAAAAACGCTTTTTTTCTTTCCTAGTGTTTATTCCCCTCCAAACATAGTCGCGCTTCAATCACTGCTCCCATAACCACCCTTGCTGATGTCGGTGACAATTGGTTCAGAACCGCTTTTCGCACCAAGCTTCACGACCTATGTGGATCGACCTTGCGACATACGCGTGGTGCAAAAACTTCTGACACTCTTAAATGCTTCAACATGCCGTGTAGGACCTGTAAGCACCGCACATACGCCACTATACAGCTCGTAAAGATCGGTGCTAGTGAAATTACATCATTTTCAGATTGAGAGCTCTACTTTTTTGGAACTTTTACTAGTCAGAAGATTTAGAATAAAAGCATACGCTCTCAATGAAAGTTTTACGACTTTTCCTTGCGCGTTGCAATTCTCAAACATATTCATAGACCTGGTTTGAGCAGCGTTGGCAGTTAAATAATATAGCATCTATCTTGCATATACGGCATATGTACATATATATCATACTTATACATAAATATGTACGGAACATTATGGCGACTGCGGCGCAGAAAATGCCCCTCCAGTGTTAATATAATTGATATCGCAAGAAAAGAAGCGCCGATGATGCACATCAGCCTAAATGGAATTGATATTCATCAAGGATGTGACAGCGCGAAAAATTCGTGCCCGTGTCTTTCTTGGCGTGGTAAAAACACGAAAGTAATCCAACTCATTCAGTTAATTAGAATCTCTGAGGACATATTTCAACTTAGCAATACCTCCATCCTTTCGTTCAACCTCATCCTATATATACATGCAAGCCTTGAAGCCGCTCCCACCAGCTTTGTCGTCACTTTGTTCGTACGGTCGTAATAACAGTGTACGCCTGTGAACACGCTACCTCTGTTTCGGGCGAGTGCTGTGGGGGACGCGTGTTTTTCGCATCGCTGCTGTTCTGTACGCACGTGAGGACGGCCACAAAAGAATCGGGAAGGTTGCGCGACAGCAAACGCCTTCCGGTGGACATGCGCTAGCGGCCTTACAGAAGCCTCGACCGATTTTTGTGGTGGGTCGAGGCCGCGACTGGCTGCGGCTGCATCCGTGCTCGCGGCAGAAACCACCACGATCAAAGCGAAGCTTTCTACGCGAACCCTCCCCGACGTTTCTGACCGCGGGGCACTGCTGCTGTTCCTGTCTTGCCGATTAGCGCGCACACGGTACAGCGTTCATATAACAAATCGGCCTATAGGCACCGTGCATTGCAGTTTGCGCTAAAGCCCCTATATATAAAAAGTAGCGACACTCTCCTCCTCCGCCTTCCCTCCTCCTCGTTTCTCCTCTCTTTCGCGCTCCTTTTTCGACCGTTGCGCCGCCTACACCACTTGAAACACGTGCACTTGTTTATCTTTCACCGCTGATCAGATTCGACGATCGGCGACTGTGTTCGTCGCTATCGTCGTGCTCCTCGCCAGTCGGTAGACGCTTCTTGGGCGAAAATGGCGATGGAGCGTGATCGTAAACAAACGCAGCCAGCGCCCGGGGGCTCGACGGTCCACGTGACGCCATTAGGCCAACACCGACGCGGCGTCGGCCTCGGACAGGGTGTGCGAGGAGGCGGCGGCATTCTTCAAAGCGTGACGCTACTTTTTATATATAGGGGCTTTAGTTTGCGCGCGATCTATGCGCCACTACAAGTGAAGCTTTGGGACGGCCAGTGTCAAAACCAGTAAAACTGGAGAGACGCTGTATACATTTGCCGTGATACTTTCGATCGCTTATCAGGAAAGAAGACTGTCCGAGTCCTGAAAATATCAAAGTGCGCATGCTCTGCATTTGATAGCACGCGTTCGCAATCGATATGAGCAGCGGGAACAATTATGAGCTTGATATCGTCAAAGCGCAGGGCATACCTATCAAGCGAGTGACGATAAGGAAGCCGTTGTCGTTCGGAATGGCGTATCATTTTCATCGCCTCTCTAGCGGCCGGCGTCGGCAATACTGGGGCTAAACATGAAATGTCGTAGCGCCATCTGAACAATGAACGGTGCCCATATGTAGCCCCATCGGTATTGTTCCTACGGATGTGCCGATGGCCAGCTGTGTGGTCGACGGAATTACTCAGCGAAACAACAAACGCTACCGAAATATCCTCACTACCAGAGGTATGTGTCCTTCGCGCGCAAAATTCCTTCATTAAAGCGAAGTCTTTTATTCCTTATTTCCCAAGATATGGTGGGTCTGCCCAGGCGCCTTTCTTTTTTCTAGGGGGGAGGGGGACTGTCACGGAGATAGCGCAATAGCAAACTGGACTGATCGCGGAGATGGCATGATAAAAAATAGGTCCTTCCTCAAGAAAGTGAAATCCGCGGTCGCGTCGATCACGTGGGCCACGGGGTGGCGATTCCGCGTTTTGCTCATATGCCAGGCATGCAGGCATGTAATCGCTTTAGTGCAAAAACGCGTTAGAGAAGATGAACGGTTTTGTAGCGTTTAAGTGGCCGTTTCACGAAAGCTTCATTTTACGTAGATCCCGAATTCTGCGTTTGGCCTGCACAAATTTTTATGGTGTTGTTTCTTTCTGTTGACAGCGATAGCTAAAGTGCGCTCATTATCCTGGTCGCTTCAATGGACACCGGTCTTTGTCGCTAAAAATAAAAAAAAGAATAAATCGCACAGTGATCCATGAGGACTCGAACTACAGACCTACAGACCGCGTCATATATATCTATATATATATATATATATATATATATATATATATATATATATATATATATATACAGTGGGAACAGGGCAAGCGTAGAGGCACAAGAAGAATGAAGTGCGCGTGCTAACCACCCCGCTCGATAGTTCGCTCTCCCCGCCGTTTTCTCCAGAGCCCAGCTGCTCTCAATAAACGTCGTCAGCCCCCCTTTGAA
Source organism: Dermacentor silvarum (assembly GCF_013339745.2). Lineage (NCBI taxonomy): Eukaryota > Metazoa > Arthropoda > Arachnida > Ixodida > Ixodidae > Dermacentor > Dermacentor silvarum. Next base: position 149,658,777 of record NC_051155.1, on the reverse strand, counting down.
GGCGCGTGGCAAAGTGGTGGAGGTGCTGGGTACTTCTCACTCATGCCGCAGACTCCTCCTGGGAGCGGAAGCACCAGCCCTGTGTTAGTCGATACTCCCGTCCATCAGACCAGCCGCAGGATCCGGGGACTGCCTCCTGAAGACACCGCCCGCTTCAGACTACCGCAACCGGTATGGAACGTGCAATGAAGAACCGGTACACACTTCAGAATCCACTGGTGCCGAATTCGTTCCATGGCGACGTCCTCGAAGACATCGAAGACTGGATGACTGACTTCGAGCGCGTCGCCGAATACAACGAATGGGACGACGCGACTAAACGTAGGAATGTCTACTTTTGCCTGGAGGACGGCGCGCGTACATGGTTTCAAAACCGTGAGGAGCAACTGACGTCGTGGAGCGAGTTCCGCCGTCATCTACTAGACACCTACGCCAGTCCTGATCGCTGCGAACAAGCCGAACGAGCTATCCAGGCCCGAGTCCAGCTTCTCAACGAAAGCGTTACCGCGTTGTCGAAGATATAACCTGCCTCTTCAGACGAGCAGATCCTGTAATGACCGAGGACAAGAAGTTGCGACACCTGATACAAGGGATGAAAAAGCAGGTCTTCGGTAGTCTGGTGCGCAATCCTCCGAAGACTGTCGCCATATTTTTAGCCGAGGCTGTAAGTATGGAAAAGATGCTTCAGTATCGCTCGAACTTTTATGAACGGCAAGTGAACGCGACTACAGACATTTTGACGGCCATCGAAAGCAATAATGACAACCTTCGAGAACTCATCCGCACCGCTGTGCGCGAAGAAATACTGAAGGTTTATGGCACGCCACAAGCCACGGTGAGCTCCATTGAGAGTGTTAGAAAAGATGAAGTGCACCAAGCGCTCCGGTTCAACTTTCCTTTTGCTAACACCGCGCCTGCACCTTCTGTACACCCCCATACGACCTACGCAGAAGTCTTGATACAGCCTGCTTCGTCCCCGCCGCTGTTTGTTCAGGCCGCTCATCCGGTTGCACTTCCACCAGCCCAAACGGTGCCGTACATCGAGGAGCGACGCAAGCCTCCACCGTTTCCCCATGCCGCTCCTTCGGTTGTGCTTCCGCAAGAGCAACCGGTACATGACGTCGACGATCGACGCATGTCCCCTCGGAAATCAGACGTTTGGCGCACTCCGGATCGCCGTCCTCTGTGCTTCCACTGTGGTGAGGCAGATCATTTGTACCGCCAGTGCCCATACCGACGCCTCGTGTTGCGGGGCTTTTCCGCCTACTCACCGCCACCTAGACTGGGCCAACGACCTCAGGACATTGAAGATTATCTGGCTCAGCAACGCATGCCACCGCCTACCGGGCGGCAGTCGCGCTCGCCGTCGCCAAGGCGATATTCACCATCGCCCCAGCGATATTCGAGCGGACGGTCGCGAAGTCCTCGCCGCGAAAACGAACTACAGCGACCTTTGGGGGCGAGGCCGTTGGCAGTCGACGCGCTGAAGACCTCCGATCGACGCGAGTAATGAAGGGTGCCGGTCCGACATCAACTGCAGCTGAACGGAATGAATGAATGAATGAATGAATGAATGAACTTTGTTGTACGAAGAGTGGTGTGGTTAATCTTGGGTGGAGCCCTCTTGTAGAGCCCCACTGGCCGCGGCGGCTCGCCGGGCCTGGTCCAGGGCAGCTGAACGGAATGACCGGCTTTCGCTCGACATACCGGTGGTGATCGATGGTTACGCGGTTAGCGCTTCAGTGGATACCGGAGCTGACTATTCTATATTAAGTGTTAAGATGGCGACGTTTCTGAAGAAAGTATTTACCCCTTGGCATGGCTCGCAGATTCGTACGGCTGGCGGCCACGTCGTTACTCCACTGGGAACCTGCACGACAAGAGTTCGGATTCGAAGATCGACATTCGTGGCGAGTGGCCTTGTCCTACGGCGAATGCTCCCGCGACGTCATTCTCGGAGTTGACTTCCTGCAGGAATACGGCGCTGTTATTGACTTACGGGGAGGTGTACTCACCTTCTCAGCCGACCAAGCAATCGACACAAACGACGACAAATGACGTGACGACACGCTTCGTGTTTCCGCCGAAAGTATTACGCTTCCTCCACGAGCCAGTGTTCTAGACGAAGTGATGTGCGGTGGAATGCGCGAAGGTGGAGTGGTCGCAGAAAGTACCTTAGCGCATCTACTGACGGAAAGTGTTTGTGCGGCCAGGAGTGTGCTACAGCTTCGTGATGGCCGATCTAAGTTGCTAGTCACCAACTTTAGTAACGAGCATCGACACCTCTTCCGCGGTACTTCGATAGCGTTTGCCGAAGAAATAGAACACGTTGCTGAATGTTTTGCCCCTGAACCAGTGAGGATGGCTGACAAGTCACTGGGCAACATCGACATTAATTCAGAGTTATCTAACGACAAACAGGCAACACTGCACGATCTCTTGCTTGAATTCAGGGCATGCTTCGCAAGCTCGTCTAAGGTACGCCAGACTTCAGTTACAAGGCACAGGATCATCACATGCGCCGATGCACGCCCGATACGCCAGCAGCCCTACCACGTGTTGGTAGGGCTGTGTTGGATGCCATTTTTTTACACAGATTGCTGAAAATGTTTAAACTCAGAAAAACTAAAGTACTATGTTTTCAACTGTTTAATTCAGTAATAAATAGAGATATCACACTTCCGCAAACTATACCTATTCAGACATCTACAAGGGACACAACATATGTATACTGCTCGGAACAACATAAACATACTGCTCTGAAGTATGTTAATAATTTAAGAATAGGACTTTTACAAAACGTTCGTAAGAATTGTAACAATTTTATTTACCTTGTAAACTTATGCATCAATTTGTCCGCTTTATGTACTCTAACAGATGCAATTCACAGAACTATGATATCTGCTTCTGATCCACAGGTACAGATTTGTGAACTTCGTGCTTGCATTATTTTTCATTCTTACCAATTTTCAGCAATTCTTGTGATTTTACATGCATTTGAACTGAAAAATTTGCGCTTTCAGACCTACGGTAATAATTTTAGACCTACGCTAATTAAATTCCTGAATCTCGTCAGTTGAAACTGCAACAAATTTTCTATACTTATGGCTCATCTCGGACGGTGCAAATAGTGGTTCGCAGCTTTTAAGCACATTTAATCCTCTAGTGTGTCTTCTCCTTTACACCTAATATATTCGGTCAAGGCCTCTGGCCTTAAACGCTTGCTTTGATTGAAATTTTGTATGTATTATATTTTTGCATCTATGTCAAATAATTCGTTTATATTTACTTTCTTGTTTGTATTCTAAGTATCCACTCCTGCATGGGCCCGAGAAGGGCGTGCAGTATCTGTAAATTTAAAAAATTAAAATGGCGGACAGTTATAGTCAAGCAGTAGAATCCATTAGTGGTCCTGTGTTCTCGCTACATTGGATTAGCTTTTGCAATTTCTGATTTTCATAGAACGCCGAAATGCTCGTCGTCGTTGTCGTTGTTGTTATTGTTGTCGTCGTCGTTGTTGTTGTTGCTTACAAACTCCTTTATATCCCCGTTGGCCTAGCGTAGCAAGCAAAGGTGGCTTGAACGCCAGGATGGTTCCTTAGATATTTTCCACAATTGACGCCATGCTGCCCTTACCTTGGCTGCATCTGGAAAAATTAAAGCTCATTTTTTTTACGTTTACCAACGCTAAATAACTGCATCCAGTGTAGGTCGAAAATAGTTCGCGAAGCTGGTCTAATAGTTTGAAAATATAATAAAATATTCCAGGTGTATTCACATAAGATTCAGCAGCTTCATTTGGCAAGTTGTACTCATTCGCTTGCACAAAAACAATTATTGGATCATTGGAAAACGAATCTTCGTTTTCACCGCTGATGTTGTAAATATATCCAAAGCTAACGCAATTGTTTTTGAAGTAGGTGTGCTCAATGATTCTCAGCTAAATGTTGTTAGCTGGGTTGAGCCAGACATCTTACACGTGCACCACGTAACCACTAATTGGTTAACGTGTATGTCTCATTTCCGATTGCACCGAACCAGGCCAATGGTTAACTGTGTCTCCTTTCTCGGGCACCTCAGCCAAGGGTAGCGACGTCCGTGTAGAAATCTCAGGTACAAAAAAAAAAAAAAAAAAACACAGGAAACGGCGTGGGGGTGAATTGAGCTCGCGTATGCAAACATGGTCTTGAGCCCGCGTACAGCCGTAATAAAAGCCGGCCTACAGGCCCAGTCGATAGACTATTTACGGATTGATGCCTACGCGAGCTTCGTATGTGAGCCCGCTCGACGGGGTTTTCCCGCCAAGGCAAGGCGGCCTTGCCTTTACTACGCTGTTACGTTGTCTAATTCCTACGTGCTCCAACGATATTTTTTCTCGAGGAAACGCCCGTGCTGTTCGTTTTCTCTGGATATATGCACACTACTTTTCCGTCCCGTATGACTTGCGTAGCAACGGTATGTTTAAACGGCTGAATATTTCCTTCAATACAGCGTGAAGCGCTGCTCAATTAACGCCACATGTTTCTTGATTTGGCTGCATCCGGCCTGCGAAGAAAATATGGCCAGCGAGGTAGCGGAACTTCATCTATTTATCCTGATAATAACTAGGCAGAAATAGCACCGCACGGCACGCCAACAACACAGAGAAGTGTTCGAACAGGCCGCCCTTGACCTGTGCCCTTCGAACGGGGTGAGAGCAGCCTTGCGGGGCGCGATGCGACAGTGCCTACTAATTTGTTTCCTGTTCGGATTATCCGGATCTTCACTCGGTGAACGGTGGGCGTGGCATTACAAGTCCGCCTTATACATTCTTGTTACGCAAGGGGCAGCAAATACCCACACAAGTGACTTCTTGCGGTAAAGGCCAGAGTGTTGTTGCGTCATGGCTGGTCCTCTTTAAAGAAGTCCTGTGAACCGCTCCACAACCAGTGACTGCAGTCACGGCTCAAGGCAGGTCCTTACTTCACCCCTACAAACGCACTGTTCGCTGGACGCTTTGTACAATGAGCATTGTGGGGGAGGAAGAATACGTTTGAGTAAGACAGCAAGCTGTGTAGTAAATAAATCCTACAAATAAAATGTGAACGTACACCTCCGACGCCTTGTATGCCTTATTGAGTGTGTTAGCGTGAATCATGCGCGTCGGTATGCTACAAGGTGTCAGTGCAGCACTGAAGCATTACGAAAAATATCCACACGATTACTCTGTGTGTCCTGCAGGCTTTCGACGCTTATTCTACAGAATCATTCACAGATCCTCTAAGCTGAAACGAAATCTGCTTTCATTTTTCCTACTATCTCAGTAACTTAACTCCTTAATCTCCTAGTGTATTCTCACCCCCTTTTTACTTTCTCTCTAACGGCAGACACAGTGCTGTGTCTGTCGGCTCTACTTCGTCCTCTCTGAAGCGCTGTTCTAAGAATGCACCTTCGAAGAATGCACCAACAAAGACAGTTGCGCACACTCTTTCCTTCAAGGACGCTGAAGCTGACAGCTGCTGCATCGTGCAGAACTACGTTTGGCTCTTTTATCCTGCCTAAAGGCAAAATCAGAGAACTTGAAGCATGTATCAGTCCTACGATTTCGATGCACATCGTTGCAGGATGTGGCGAGGGTTTTCTGTTTCAGATGGGCTCTTCAAGCCAATGCTTGCACCCATGATATCACTCCTTAGTCGGCAGTATTCCGGTATTGGGGTAATTAGGATCCATGGTTGGAACAGTCGTCAGATAAATGGTGCGAAAATTGGTTTCCTTTGCTGTGCTTTCCTGTGTTTTGTTAGGCGATGGCTTCTAATAAGTCGCCAGACGGCGTGGTCGCCAGACGGCGTGGTGTCTGGCAACTCTCCACGAGATGGCCTTTGGTGTGCGAGAAGTTAGTGGAAACCTCATTTTTAATATGTTTGCGCGTTTTCGGCAAAAAACTTGCTTCGTTTCGCCTCGACAAATATTTACTGCGTGTTCACCACACTTGATAGGCGCAGACGCATCGGTGGGTGGCTTCACGGGGGGAAAAATTGCAGGACGCTTAAGCTTCGCTTTTAAGAGTGGAACGCGATAGCATTCAAAGATCCCTGATTGCTTCTCACGCTTCCCGACAACTGCAGCTTAAGCAATCGTAATGGTTACCGGGAAACACTGGCGGCGAACGCTATATATGCACGAAGGCGAGCTTTCTGGTAGAAACGCGGCCTCATTGTGTGGGGTGATCCCGGAGATATTACACAGCCACGCCAAAAAAATTACATAACTTTCAGGTTTTTGTTTTCGTTTCGTACTTTTAATATTTCAGTCTGAGAATATTTAACATAAAAGGCATGCACTGTGGGTGTTTCGTTTCATGACATTTGTTTGTGGATTGTCATTCTCAAAATTCCTAGGAATAGCTATGCCAAGAATGCAAGACAAGGTGTGAGCAACATTATTGATAGAATGGTGTGGCAATAAAACCCGCATATACCGCATGTCATATAGGAAGCCGTGGCATATACATGTACCTAAATATATTCGGAGGGCCTGCGTGGTTGGGGATGATTTTCTCCGCCACCCGCCGACATCGCGCGCGGACGCCGGTTGTCGACGCTGGATTTTCTGCGACACGCGGGGCCCTTAACGCTCTCGCGTTAAAATTACGAACCCACTGGTAAATATGAGGGGATGTTCAGCGGCAGACGGCAAGCCATAACTTGTAGTCATTCTTCTTTAGACAACTCCTGACCTTGACCACGCAGTGCTATTAGCGCAAGCACGCGTCAGCATCTAATAGCACCATCGTTTACATTCTATACGCTGTAATTTGTAGGCAGAAAACAAGCTTCAACTGTTGGCAAGGTTTCTGTAAAATTACAACTAGGCAGAGCTGAGGTACCAGCTCTGACATAAGGCAAGATGTCTACCTAACGTTCCATCGTTATTGTCCAACGAGGTGCATTGGGGGCTGGTAGCAACACCAACGGAGAATCGGTCACGAATCTGCTGGGATTGGGCGAATTAAAGTGCCTCTGACATTGCCGGCCCTCGACAGTTGGCTCCAGGATCCAGATTCCTGCGTGGGTATCCTTCTGTAATTTTGAGAGAAGGGGGGGGGGGGGAGAGAGATAACACTGTATTATTATTTCAGTGGGTAAGAGAGTCGAAAGCTGCAGTCCAGGGTCTCGCTGATGGCGTACTCCTTCACTGCGTTGACGAAATCCGTCATGCACCGTTGGTCTCACAGACTGGCTGCTTGAGACAGCCACTCGGCGGTTAGGTGCGGGGTGAGTTCATTAGAAGATGGGAAGAGAGCTGATGTGAAATAGCAGCCCCAGAGGACATGCCGGGTGTTGGGTGTTCTCAATGTCGCCGGGCAGGGCGATAGAACGCTAAATAGGTGAGGAGTCTTCTCCGAGAAGACCATGATGGTGGCGCGTGCTTGTGGTGGTGAGTAGCGTGTTAGATTAGGCCTGCGAAGGTCTGAGAATATAACCGCGTCAACACCAGGGCAACATCAGAGAAGCCAAACTCCTGCACCACCATCCTACCACATATTCCACCTCTACACCCAACCGCTTCTCATTCACTTCCACCCATGTGGGGGACTGGGAGTCGGAGCTCGCCAGCCACCGGGTCGGCCCCCGTAAGGGGTGCCCAGGCCCCTTCAGGACCATTAATAAAGTTAATTCTCTCTCTCTCTCGTTCACTTCCAGCGGAGGACGAATAGTCCAGAGCGAGAGTAACCTTTAAAAAAACACAATAAAGACTTCTTTCAGCGAACCAATGCACCTACGTTTCCCTCCACACATGCTAGGGTGACGCGCTGTCGTGATATTTCGGGCACTGACGTAGTGTTTCCCTGTTCGTTAGAGCATTTATCCTCTATTAGTATGCAGCATCTGGTAACTACAGCGAGTGGTCGGTCTGCTGGTTCTCGTGTGCCACAGCAGCTCCGGGTATGTAATCTAGGCTGTATTTCCAATATTATACGGCTGATTATTTAGGCATGAAGCCGACGAGGCCAGCGGCGTAATGAGGACGTGACCTAGTAGGGCAAGAGGCGTAGCGTAGCTGTTGCGGCCGAAGCAATAGACAATTGGTGCAGAATTGAACGTGGCGTCTATATTACGGTGCACTTCCGTTTTTCGAGTGAAGGGTGTCATTTAGCCATGCAATTCGCTATCATACCGCTGCACGTGTGCACTTGTCTTTAATGATTCCATGCTGTTGGAGCATTGGCCGCGTCTTCTACCACTTACATGTGCTTGATCTAGAGAGACGAGTGCAGTTTCCTATAATACGACAATAAATCTATACTTGCGCCGCCATAAGGACTGTGGGCTGTCTGTGTGTGACTGTCTCTGGCCGATTCTTCCCTCGATAACTTACGTTATATTCGCATATAAGAACGCTCACTGTAATGATGCCATGGCTGTGCGCACCAAAGAAGAGACAGCTTTTATGATTTTGTTAACACAGTTCTCGAAAGACATGCACCTTTCAGTGCTCGTTTTGGTTCTGAATAAGCAAGTTTCTTTTTCTTTTCTTTTTACTGTAAATATAGCGCACTAATCAGCCCAACAGGTGCGATAGCGTTACTGTGTACAATCTTACGCTCATGTAACTAACCACTTGTAAACTTTTCTACAGTGGCGCCGGCTTCCTCTTGTAAAGGTCAGTCATGTTTGTCACCAGAATCGAAGTGGTTGCTTTTTATTGCGATAGCAATTATATGGACACTCCAAAGCAGATTTCTGCCGTCGGCGTCGCCGTCGCCGTCGCCGTGAGGTTCCGTATGACGTCGATGGAGATGAAATCGTCGCCGCGCGCCGCCGAACGCTGTATGTGTGAGTGAAAGGGCGCGAGGGACGCGCGCTTTCACGGGGAGTGAACGCTGGCGCTGAGCCGTGCTCCCTCAAGGGCTGCAGAAGATAGCGCCAACCTTTCCCCTTTCCCTCAAGAACCACTTACCTACCTACCTACGGGGAGTGAACGCAAGGCGGAGAACAAACGCGCGTTCGGCGCCGTGCTCCCTTAAAGGCTGCAGAATTAAGCGTCTCTTTCCTCCTTTACAATCACCATATATGTAGAGCAAACGCGACTTCTTCAGACACGCGGAAGGCCGTGGGGGGGGGGGGGGGGGGGGGAGGCGACGTTTAGCTGCGGCACAAAATGCCTATTTATATAAAAACGTTGCGAGGCGAGAAGGTGGTAAAGACTTCCGACGCTGCTCGACGAGTGTCCCGTTCTGATCTCGTCGAAAACCTCCGAGCCGCCCCCAGAGGCTCCTGCAACAGTCACCAACGCCGCGCGCGTTTTGTGCGAACGCGGGCAAAACGCCGACGGCGTCGACAACAGTTCTGTGTGTTGCCGGTGCTGCTACATGTCCAAGTTTGTACAGCTGATAAAACTACTGTCCTTATTCCGTCCGTATAGCTCTCTACAAATTTGCTATCGCAATTGATGCTTCGCCTTTCGGGTGAAACTGCGACAACTTTTTTACATTGAATTCTAAATTTCGCCCCGGGGCATAAAACGGGTGAAGCACCTTAAGTACAGCTTCTTCTGTGCAGTAAAATTTAGCAGGGATCATTGGTGTAGGCTCCGGATCCACAGAAGCTAGTCCGGAAGGCTGCATAGATGTTTCGCCACCTTCTACAGGCAGTGGAGCTCAGAGAAGGCGTTCTCGTTCCCTTCATTCAAATTAACTCTGCGATTGGTTAACGGAAGCACTGGTGTGCTTCGTCTGCATTTCAGCAAAGAAATTGGTGGGCGGGCTCCGGCGAGAGCTTCCTTTCCGTGCAGACCACGACTCTACAGCGGGTGCAGACTAGATCCGTGATAATCCCTCAAACATTGGCTGAAATTTCCAAGCAAGAGTTCAAACTTAACTGGAGGCACTGCGAAGCACTTACCGCAGACCAAGGTTGCATACTTTGGAGGTGTTCATCCAACCCCCCGCCAAGACAATTCTTCGGGAAGCCCCCCACGCTCGAGGCCTGGGAGCGTGTGATCAAGACGGATGACCCAGAATCCCAAGTCATGTTGGCAGAGTGGGCTAACCGCGTCACGGCCACATGACATCCACGCGAGCTTCTCCCTGCCAGGGTCTCACCTTCTAATTTACGCATCCAATAAAGTTGACTTCTTTCTTCTCTCTCTCTCTCTCTCTCTCTCGGTAGCGGTGGCGCGTGACTGGTCACGTCAACATTTGATAATGGAAGAACGCGCCCACGTATACGGGCACGCTTCAGCACTCGCAGTGAGGGCCACATACAGGTCAACGCAAAGGTCAAGACATAACACACTTTCACACGTCACGCTATGAGGACACGCTTATAGGCGTGCACCTTCCGCCTAGGGTCGCAATTAGTAACGGTCTTTTTTTATTTTATTTGGCGCTATTCTTTTTTTTTTTATCCGTCGCTCCGAGTGCCTGATCGTGGAGATGATGGAGGCATGCTGTTGACCAAGGCAATTACGAAGGCCAATAAAAATGAAATTAGTCATTGCAATATACGCACCCTGGTTAAATAGAAGGAGTGATATGTCGGGCGTTTTCACCGTGGTTGTGAATGATGTCTGAAAGTATAACGTGGTAAACTAGATGAGTAGGCAGTTTCTCAGCGGCGCGTTATTTGTCGCGTTCAGAATGGTTTGGGATATAACATTAACGTAACAATTTAGTTCGGAACATATTGAATGCTATTTAACTTCATGGCATATATTGCAAATCAATTGAAGGCAACCGGGGCCCTAGGCATGCTAATTCACTATCGAAGCTGCAAAAAGCACTCCTTTGAAGATATTGATCTCGTTAATGAGTGGTAAAATGCATCGGCGTCCCGCATATTATTTCCATAGCGAGAAAAATAAGCGCAACGGAGGCGCTAAATTTTTTGTTAGTTATGAAGTAAGCAGACATCTGTTTAATGCCATCTGTTTGCTTCATGTCATTTCTTCGAGGACAGCATTCATTGAACACTGGCAAAATCCTCCGAAAGCCACATCGCATATTTCTTGCACTCTCAGTGTGAGTTGTGCAAGTTTCACGGTAAAACCTCCTATGCGCTCTTTGCTAACGGACCAAGCACTTGCTCAACACAAGATGACCGCGCATCCAATGACTTACAACAACATCTAAAGCCTGACCAAGTTATCGTGTTTTCAAAAACAGACAACACACCAAAGGCCTGTGCTGGGCGGTTAGCGCATCCTTCCGTTTCAACCCGCCTAGACGTAATGCGGGCAAAATCCACTTAAGGACTGCGGCGCGCGCGATTGAGTAACTGTCAACCAACGCACCTCGGACGAGCACGTGCATGTTATTGCGCATTTCGCGTGCACTGCAAGTTCGCCTTTCTGGGTGAATTAGCCAAACTGCAAAGGCGAACTGTGTCGCAAAAAGCGAGACGCATTAACTCTTCCCGTGGCACCACTCGGCTAGCAACAGGTATGACGCGAATTCAAGTGCCAGCCTTCACAGACGCTTCACAGTGACCCACCTGGACTATCAGCCTGGGTGGCCACTAGGCTGGTCGTGGGCGTGATGCCGTCGTTGTCATTCTGTCGTGCTCATTCCAGCTTCGCAATTTGAATTTCGTCATGCCATCGTCGTCACGTCTTCTACGCCGACTCAGCTAGTGCCCCAAGTTGTCTAAAAGCATGGTCCACTAAATAGTTTTCGCTCGTTGCATCGCCGTCATTCCAGCTTTGCCATCCGGCAAATTCTGGTCACCCTGTCGTCGTCATGTCATAGGGCCGGTGCGAGGGTGAAAAAAAAATACAGCAAATTTTGAGAAGTATAATGCAATCAAGTAAATAAAACTTGCAAAATTGAAATTTACGTGATATAGATATGAACTCTATTGTATCTACGTATTACAGAATGTAAAACTTGAATTACAAAAGAAATGTTAGGCGTGTATGCTGGCGGATGGAAGTCTTCTTGTTCTTCGAGCTTCCGCTGCTGATTGTGGCAGTGACCAGGGGGCGTATTCTCGGACGGTCGCTGTTGGCGATACTACTTTCAGTGTGCGCTCATTGGCTGGTTGAGCAAAATCGGATGAGCTGATTAGCTGGTTTGTTATTAGCTACGGCACGCGAAGGAGATAGTATCGGCGAAAGGGAGCGCCCGAGAATACGCCCCCTGTTTGGCTAATGTGCGCTTATTATCGCTGATCAGAATCTCGTAGGTTACTTCTGGGGCAGAGCAGATGAATGTGATGATTTGTAAGGCTAATCACATTAACGTTCACCTTCATCTTTTCCCTCTTCGATCTCCCACTGCTGCTTACGGACGCTAGCAGCAGTGACCCATGCTGGCGTCGAAGAGATTCATTGAAGGGCCTCACACAGGGTGTCGAACTAAACCGAAATTGAACCGAAAATCGGAGCTAAATCGTTATTTCCAGCTGAACCGGAGCCGACCCTAACCGATATTGCCAACTTCATTTTAGAACCGTACCCAAAATGAAACTTTTCGGAGGAACCTTCCCGAACCAGTTCGACCTCAGTGTCACCCAATGGTCGGTGTTGCTGAAATTCTATGAAAGTAGACAACGTCTCATGCGTCGATTTGGCGAAGCGAGTGGCGTGTTGCATTGGGAACGATCATGCGGCTGACCACAGCAATCTCATTGGCTTATTCACCTCTAGGCAAGGTCGCCTCAACTGTACATTATGCGCATACTCGGCACGCACTGATGTAGACAAACCGTAACTGATGCGGCGTCCTTGAAGAGGATACTGCTTGTGCTCAAGCCATTTACCGTGTTCAGGCACAGTAGTGCACGGGTTGCGCAGTTCGCTAGCTGTGTTGCAGTTTGCACTATATTGTCAATAACTATTGTTGCTTCTACAGTGTGATTGGGCCTTCATGGGAATTCTCCACGGCACAGCGCGGATGGCGACAACTCAATATAGAGGGACAGCGGATTTTGTTTCGTGGTGCTCGCCTATTAAAAAACGAATTGCTAATTGATTGGTAATCGTCGTCTATAGCTTTTAGGTGGCGTTCCTATTTTGAGGCAATTTGCACAAGTGCTCTGGGGAAAGCCAGGGCGGAACATGTATGGTTATGGAATGTCGAAGCAGTGTAAATGTGCGAAAATTTCATATTTCGAATACGATTCGAATAGTTTTCTGCTATTCAATCCTTATTCAATTCGTGAATTCTTTATGCGATATTGTTGAATATTCGTTTCTGTTCAGACATAAGAAATAACAACACATATTGGAACCTCGACGGAGAGAGGCCGATGAAAGACAGGACAGTTACGCATGCTCTTGCTAAAGGAGACCCGCTCTTTTTGTTGCGCATTAACACCAGTCTCCAAGCGAACGCACGGGTCAGTGAACCTCTGCTCAATAACTTGCAGTCGCTCAGTAATAATGCCTCACCGTTGTCAGTGTACTGATTGGTTGTCTCTAAGCCAGGCAAAGTTATCTTTATTTTGCCAGTTTGACCACCTTTATGTCTATTTAAGACAAACCTGCTACTGTAGTATTACGATTCTCTCCCTCAAGAAATACATCAAACTACTTGATCTGTTGACGCCATTTTTTTGGTTGCCTGTCAATGTCACGGTGCACTAAATTACTGAAAGCCGTTGTTACTTATTTACAAGTTGTACATTTGACCTAACGTCAGCTGCGTACCGTTCCACATGCATATATGCAGTAATCCACATACGTTTGTTCGTTTTTTCACCACATGAACTCCACGCAAACCTTAGATTTCACTTTGTTTAAAAATGTAAAAGCATTACGTATTTGATTCGATATTTCAAGGTCATCAAGGTCATTTTATTATATTCAAATATTCGTGTTTGCTGAACAGGTACTGATGGGTTAGTTGCTGATCCGTCATTAAGGTGAAGCAGCGCATGAAAGTTGAGAACACAGTTGAGGATCAGTGCCTGCGTATGTCCTCATCTCTTGTGTTTATGTGAACGTCTTTTTCTCCAAGTGTGCTGCTTCACCAGCATTCGTATTTGATTCGTTTCGAGATTTTACTGTTTTAACAATCCTACAAAAAAAAAACGTATTTGTCCGATATCTCCACTCACCCCGCTATATGGGTGAGACATTGTCTTTCGAGTTTGTTTTGTGTCAGTGCTACAAACTACGTGCAGTTCAAATTATGAACTTCAGATGTTTTTTTGCACAAAGATAATTTATTTTATCTTCACCATATTCCGATGGCTACGCACCTTAGTTCATATATAAATTTTCTTGGTGCGATGACTACGCTATTTATTGGTCACTTCCACATATTTCAGCTATAAATGTACTTATCAAGAATATGGAGAAAGTATTTGTTAAGTTTTTTGTTTTTGTTTTTTTACTTACGGCTGCTCACGGCCTTTTGCAAAACAATACCTGGGGTGCTATGCAGGATGCGCCGAGTTTCTCGTTCGCACGAGTTTCACCCGAGTTTGCTCGATGGCAGTCAGTGAACGGAGATAGCACGGAACGTGAAAGAACAGCAGGCAAAAATAAATGTCGAGATAAAGCCGCGTATGACAACATGAGCGCACCCTGATCGGCACAGTGATTCCGTGCTTCAAGCACAGAAGACTGCGCAGCAAAACGCGCTAGCGCCGCGCATTGTTATCAACGTATTATCACCATTTATCAATACCGTGACTGTACCACTGTCTATCTGCACACTTGCCGTGAGCCACTTGCCACGCCTTTCTAGGGCGCGTAAAGGGCGTGCCTCCTCTTTCGAGCATTATCTTTCTATCCTCCGTCGAATGCGAACAGGGCACATGCGGTGCATTGTTGCGCCTACACTTTCCCTTAATCGATTACGTTCAAATACAACAAATAAAATAAGGAACACTTTATTTCTTGAAGTATCTGTTTTTCGTTTGGAATGCCATAAATGTTTGATGACAAACAGAGATCGAGCGAATTATTAAATTTTGCACTTTTTTGCCGCGAGTGGCGACAGTGAGGCGAAAACTTACAAGCGGATACATTTTCGAGGGTCGCACGCACGAGGGAGTTCATACGGTGTGCAGTCGCCAGGGGCACTGCAGTGCTATTCTTGATAGGGTGCCTTGATGCCCGCGCGCATCGAGGCACTCTAATCATTGATAAAGTTAGTCATGACAATGACCTTTCCATTTCCTGACTATTAGGGGAATGGCAACGCAGCGCTACGGCATGGTTGTTCACCGCAGGTGCTTCACTTAGGCGGCTATTAAGGCCGCCGCTTTACCAACTGAAACGACGGGAGCAACCATGGAGGAAGGAAACCCCAGGAGAGGCCCTGGCCAGCACGAGCGTATTGGAGAAGGTGTGGCGGAAGTCACGTGCTGTTTTTCGCAAAGGAGCACTGGGATGGGTACCCCAAATGTCAACGTTGCCATGACAACCGCGCTCCTGAAGCTTCGCTGCTGCTCTCGGTCTCTGAAAAGTGAAATAAGATTTTTCCGCTGGTGTCTTTCCCGCAGCACCTTTTGTTCGCGAGAAAAGCTGACTTTGGAGTGTGGTGTGTAAGCTTTAAAGTTGTGTTTTGGGTCTGTGAGTGTGAGTGTCGGCCAGCAATAGATACACTCAAGCAATCACGGCGCGGGTCTTCGTCGTCTTCTTCAACGTGCCACGGAAAAACACAGGAGCGCGTCTGCTTCACTAAACCTGTTACAGAAGTGTCGTAAGCTTTGTTTTGACGCGCGTCGGCAGCAGACACTTCCGGCCGCTCGTAACAATGCAAGTTCAAAGTTCGCGCCCATCTGCTCCGGCGAGCTGCAGAACCCCTGATTGGAGGCGCAAAGAGAGGTGGCACACCAACATGGCTGCACTTCCGGCTTCAAAAAAGTGACGTCAGGGCCTCTCCTGTTTTGTTTCCTTCCTCCATGGGAGCAACGGTTGTCACTGCAAAAGGGCTGTGCGGTATTCTAGGGTCCGTAGTGACGCAGCACAGTGAAAATGCGCCCGTTTATCTGCGTGCGGGAAGCCTCCGCGATGCATTGCAAAGAAGAGCGCGCTGCCCAGTGACACAATTCATCGCTTGTCATCGCTTGCCCAGTGATGGTGCCTCCATTGGAATGTATACGCAGAGTTTGAGTGTGTTGTTCTCTCCAATGTGCTTGCCGATTGCCTCTGCTGCTGACCTAACAGCGATCGCAGATAGATATAGTAACGACAGCGCAGCAATTTGCATTTTGGCGGGTGATTGCTCCTGTGTGCAGTTAGGAAACTAAACTTCCACCGCAGGAAGGGGTTGCAACTATTTAGTGCGCCGTGCTTGTGATGAAGAAATGCCATCGCACTGGGTTTAAAAAAGCGAGCGTTTCTCGGCGCTGACCGTGTTTGCGACACTGCGGATCCGATACATCACCGATGACAGAGCAGCCATCTCAAACAACAGCTGCGATAGCTTTACGTTGGAAAACACTACGCACTGCTCAGCATCGTCATCCACCACAGCGCATCGATGCCTTGCAAGCAGCTACAGTGTCGTTCCGATAATTATTTGCTGTGCGCTACGTCGCTACAATGCAGACAATGAACCATGTTGTGGGGCCATCACAGCCTAAGAAGATAGATGCATGAGCCAGCGAAAGTCGCCGCTTTGTTTTTGATAGTGGTTCTCAGTTACAGTGCATCACCGATGACAGTGTGCTGTGCGTATTTTCTGTCGGCGGTCAAGATTATTGATGCCTCTCAGTTCCGCACCACGTCGCTGTTGCCGGAAAATAAGTTGGGCGTGGCCCAACCGTGGCGGGCGCGCGCACAAGAGTTACATGCCTCGCGCGGGGCGTGACGTATGGTTTTGATTGACACGCGAACTCGGGCCAAACTCGTACATCGCGAAACCCCCCTCGAGTTGAACTCGGGAACATGGTGGCGGCAGCAGCAGCCTGTGTAATCGCATCCAGCGGCAGCAAGCGTCAATATGACCATCTGGACCCGTTCACCTACATGTCCGACGTAGAGTTTCAGCGTCATTTTTGCCTTTCCAAAACGAGAGTGCGCTGGCTGTGTGACGAGTTAGGCGAAGGCCGTCGTCTGCGGTGGCGAGCAAATTATGCTTTCCCAGCGTAGACTGGTGTGACTAGGCTGCGGAGGAATAGTTCGTGCGATCGCTTCGGCTCTCTCCTGTTTCAAGCAAGCTCGTCCACCGCGCCCCAGCCCCAGGCCAGGTCCGGCGTCGTCATCGGAGTACTGGAGCACTTGCGAGCACCTGGGGTTCAACCCGAACCAACCAACCTGCGCAGGCGAAGTAGTAACATTATATTCGAAGACTCAGAATGGACGCCGGGCTGCCTTCCGGTGCAACAGGTGCCGAAATCAGTTTTAGCAGGTACACGGTACCGCTGCACGGCGCGGGCAGAGAGGCGAAGGAAGTTACTGCGCCAACACGGACTGCCACCTCTCCAGGCGACAAATGATTTGGCTCACGTACTGCGTGAGCAAAAGCGTAGACATATGGATGTTGAAAGAGACCGTAGACTTGTTTCCTCTATCGGAGCACGCCATCGCCGACAGGAGGAGCTACCCCCGTAAGGTCGCGAGGGACGAGCTGCTGGCGCGAGCTCCACTCGGTGGCCCCGGGAAGACAGCGCAAATTGACGAGTGCCTTCTTCGTGGCGAGCAACATGCAATCGTGGCCGCCTAATGACGGGCGACAACGTTCCACCGAGCCGCCAAAACTACGGTGGTGTTAAAGATGGCGGCCCATGGGTCTTCGGCATGGTCTGCACGGCCTGAGGGGTGCTGCTACTTTTCAAGGTCGACCGACGAAAGGCGGCGACCCTAGGCGCCATTATTGCAGCCAATGTTCAACCGGGGACCATTATTCTAGTGACGAATTGGCCGCATACAAATGTATCCCAAATTCAGTGGATGCTAACGGGGCTATGCCTCAATCTGCATTGGGAGACAGTTAACCACAGCGTGCACTTTGTGGAAACCAACACGGGCGTTCACACGCGAAAAATAGAAAGTTATTGTCAAAAAGTGAAGCGCCACCTCGTCAGCAGTGGGTACCGAGTAACTGCACTGATGCTGGAGTCCCACCTGGGATGAATTTGGTGGCACTCAATGGCCACGTGCGCTGGAAAGACCCTTTCTTGCGTTTGTTAGAAGCCACGGATCGCTGGGGCTACCCAGTATAAAGACTCTTTCCTGCGGTTGTTAGAAGCCATCGCTCGGTGCTAGCCAGTATGAAGGTGCGTCACAATGTAAAAGAAAATAAAGCGTACTTTTTTTATCCTTGCATGAGTGTTTTCCGACATTCCTGAGTGCTTACACGGTAAGCGCGCGGCAAACCACTTCTGCGCTAGCCGACGCTCCCTTCGTCTCGAAGCCTTACTTTAGCGCGAGCAACGAGCGATCTGTTGAAAGCCCAGTGTAAAAATCAGGCGCACACTAATCTGTGCTCGGAAATGGGAGCGCAAGCACGTAGGGAGCCGCACCAATTAAATCTAGAGGAAAGAGAAAGAGCAACGAGCGATCTGTTCAAAGCCCAGTGCGAAAACCAAGCGCACACCAATCTGTGCTCGGAAATGCTAGCGCAAGCACGTAGCGAGCCGCGCCAATCCAATCCAGAGAAAAAAAGAGGAGGGCGAGCGTGCCCTCGTGGTATAACGTGATACGATTAAACTACAAATTAGTCTAATACACATTCAGTGTACAATTTGTAAACTTTAAAACACCTATACCCTATGGTAATGTGACTATTATCATTGTACTAAATGCATTTATTTGATAACTTGCTTGTGCCTCTAATGCACTCGGTGGAACGACAAACAAGTGAAAGAATGCACGACCATGCACCGACCGTATGATCACGTGAGCGCCTGTTTGTCGACCGCCCATATGGCAACGCCCAAGGGATGATGGCCACACACAGTGAATCTAGATAAACCAATGAAACTGGAGGTGTGCCGACGGACAAACTTTGTCTTGTTACCATTAGTTCTTTCATTTGGGGCGTCGCCAGAGCTCGTGAAGATCACGAGTTTCGCCAAACTCGGCGTATCCTGCATAGCACCCCTGTTCTTTCTTCCTAAATAACTGCTGTTCTCTTAGAACTTCTTTTATTTTTATAAAATTTAACTAGTAATACATGCACAGTTAAGTGTGAGATGATGTGTCTGACTTCATTTTCTACGGGAGAGTGCTCAAAACGATCTTGAGCAAATTTAACAGAATTTTTGTGTCGCATTTGTTTTACTCTATGAAATAGGTGCTGACCCCGCAGCTACCGTGTACATTGTGCCAAAAGATGAAATCCTCTTATATTGTGACTACGGTGTAAGATTAAGGAGAGGTGCTGACACTCTCCCTCCAACGCGCGCGAAAGCGCCGCTCGCTCGCGTCCAGATTATGTTCGGCTTGGTTGCAGCTGGTTCGGCGCCGTCGTAGAGGGCGCTGCGATATGCGGTCCCATAGGGTGCCTCGATGCCCAGCGCCGCCGTCCAGGGTGGAGACAACCCCGCTGGCGCAGCCATATTTAGTCACACGAGCTGAGACTCAGCTACGCTTGCGTTCATAAATAGTGTAACTCGCGGCGCACTTCCAAGTGCTTTGCCTTGATGAGGATTTTTTTTTTATCGGTATCGCATCTGCACATCTTTATAACCAATAGCCGTTAACTCGTCGAAGGTCCAAGACGTAAATGTATGGCGCCGGGAACATGCCCCAAGTTGACTAATTCAATTTACATTTAACATGCCGTGTGTATGTTTAAAATACGCACTATTTTTTTTTTTGCGCTTCGATACTTGGTATGTAAGGTTTCCGACCCCCTGTGTGTGGAAGTTTTCTTTTTTGCTGTTGTATTTTGGTTTACACGTCACGCCTCCTTTACCGTAGCCAGCCACTCGCGCACGGCGGTTAGTTTCCCTTGCGTTGCGCGTGCTCTTCGCGTTCGTTGCAATTATTTGACGATATCTACGCGCAATTTCGCTTTTTTTTCACAAAACTGTGGGCTGACAGGATTAAGCTGGTGTAAAAATAACTGCGATGTGAAAATAAGGTTTAGTTAGTGCTGTAGAGAAACATGTAACGTAACTTGTCTGTGTCAATCTTGCGTAGTACACAAAGAAACCAAACGATGCACAAAATACATTTACTTATAATGTCTAGTACAATCAGTCATGAAAGAGATATGTACATGAAAAATTATATGTACTGTGTGGCGCCTGAAGGTTATGTTGAAAGACGAGATAAAAAAATCGCAAGATAGGCTCGACACAGAATTCGGGATAGTGAGAGTTTTTTTTAATTTATTCATTACATGGGGGGGGGGGGGAGTTCAAGTTAGTACATCAACCTTATTACACACAATATAAATCGAAAACAAGAATGCAAACAAGAAAACGCAACCACGGGTAATATTAATCAAGATATCCAGCCAGAATACATCAGCTACCATCGAATACGTCGCATCAGCCAAACACATCGATGGCGAGTACAGAACATTTTATAAATAACCATTAGAACACTGATAACTAAATTGAAAAAATAAACAACACTGCATACATATCGCGTACAAAAACCGTAAATGAAACTAAGACAGTCAAATACAGATTAGCAATGTTTTTCACTTCGAAAATATAGTCCATGACGATGTAAGGCTGTTGACTTTAACAGACGGCGCCCATCCTGTCGATTTCCCTCGTACTGGTCCTCTTCAAAGTGTTTCTAAGTACAAGTAAAACAACAAAAGTGATTATTGATATGAAAAGTTGCCTTGTAAATACAGCTAGAGAACCCATTACAGTGCTTAAAAATAAATTTTCGCAGAAGTAATGCTGTGTATTACCTCGCTTCACACGTTTCGAAGAAATGCACAGGCTACAACAAACACCATGCCAGAAAGCGCCGAAACATTTTGGTCCCATGATGCCCCTTAACTCTACTACACCTGGGCATACCGTGCACAGGCATTTAAAGACCGTCACAGTACCCACTACGATCGGGAATGAGCACGAATGACCATCGGCTTACGAGCACCACGCTACAAACATATTCGTCTAAAAAATCAGCTATATAACGTAACAACCTGAGATCCGCAAGATATCTGCTGATAAATCAGAGAAAATCACAATGTTTCGCTTGCCACGTACACAACAGCCGCTCTCCCCAGAAGAAGCACTGCGTTCTTTAGTCCCAAATAACCAGTAGCGAAAAAAGAAACTCAGGGGGGAAAAAAAGATACAAGAGACGCACGATGTGTGCTTCCCGTGAAAAAGTAAAATAGGTGGTTTACATGACGATTTCTAGCTAATGTAAGGCTATTTAGCGGCGAAGCATTTTCGTCAGTTCTTAAAATAAGGGTACTACTCGCATAGACTGCGCTGATCAAAACGGCAAAGCCTATGCGACGCGCGCTCGCAAACCATAGGCTACTCAGCATCGGTGCAGTGCTTAGTTCGTGAGCGAACGTAGGTACGTGAGCGAGAATCAGAGAATACTTTCTTATTTATGAAAAACACGATGCGATAGTCTAAACTTTCTTGACACTTACCTCGCAAATGTAGGAGCTATCCGTTGCCTTCCAGTGATACCGCTTTACTTGGGCTTCCCATCTCTTCCTTCGCTCTGGGTCCCGGGGGAAGCGTAAACAACGAAGCCCTTTACGCGTCGATCCGGTGCACTTGGGAACACAACAGCCCGTCATGTCGACTCGATGCACTTGACAAGCTTGTCATTCATGCGGCTGAACACTGTCCAGCAAGTAGAAGCGTCAGAGAAGCATCCGCGCGCACTGTGTCTCGAACTAAGCACCGGCACCAAGCACTCGCAACTGCTCGCTATGACTCAAGATGGCGTCGCAGCGAAGCAGCGGCGCGGGTGCGGTCAAAGGATGGCACCACCCTGAACGGCGGCGCTCGCATCGAGGCACCCTATGGTCCCAGCCTCGGCGGCAAGGCGCGTGCTGCCGCTGCTTCGTCTTCCTGTTTGCATGTACGGTTGCGCTGTTTTGAAAGCACGATTTTTGTTCGCGTTCGTTTCATAAGCTTGTGCTTGGGTATTGTCGCCGCGGGCCCTCGACGAAGGTGGCAGCGGCCTTCTGAGGGGCGTTTGAAATGGCTAAAAGTGCTTCGTTCCGAACTGCAATTCTGGATACCTGACTTGTGCGGAGCGTGTGCCATTATTCAAAGCGCCGTCCGACAGCGGTCGTCTAGAGCAGTGGCGCCGTGCAAATCTGAGGCCAGACCGAACTCTAACGCCTACCGACCATGTCTGCACCAGCCATTTTTCAGAGGATACGATATCGAGGGCATATTACGCGGAGCGCTCGATAAAAGGATTCCTACCTTATTTCCAAACTGTCCAAAGAACCTCACACGGTCAAATAAACCTCGAAAGCCGCTGCGGAAGAGATAACCTCCTGTGTGCCACAGTAGTTTGTGCAAATTTTGCTGCATGTACAAGATATATACTGCGTGGTTTACTATCATGCACCAAGATTTGAAAATATGTAAATGTCACGTAGCTGGACAGAACCAAGGTAATGTCTACCGTCGGTTGGAGATACTCAGATTATTTTTTTATTCCGCCTAATTACATAATTATAATTGGATAAAAAGTCTGAACGAGAGAATTGTACAACAGCGTGGAAAACTCCCAATATAGCTTTCTGTTGCTCAATACGTGATACATAAAAGTGTTTTCCAAGCATGAACGAAACCCGCGAATACAGCAATATTGCCGCGCGACTGGCCGCTCGAGGCACTTTGCGTGTATTCGTGAGCTTCTTTCATGCTCGGAAAAACACTTCTACGTAGCGCGTATTGAGCAATATAAAGCTGTATCGGGAGTCTTTCATATTGCTCTACAATTTTCTCATTGACACTTTTAATCTAATTATAATAATTGAGAAGTTGATCAATAATTAAGACTAATTATCTGATTAGGCGGAATGTAAAAAATAACTGAGTATCTCCAAGGGACGGCAGCAACATTACTATGGTTGTGTCCAGCTACGCGAGATTTGCATATTTTGAAATATTTGTGCACCCTGTAAAATACTGCTGTTTTCTGTGCAGATGTATGCCTGATTTTCAAATTTGTTCCATCCTGGCTACTGATTTTTTTTTACAATGCGCGTGCGGTGTATATTACACGCTTGCATGTTTTTATACAACATTTTTCCATTGTGGGAGTGTATGAGACCGCAAGCTTCTGGGATGGTTATCCCCTATTAAAATTATCGAGCTGCTTCATGCACAAGTTTTTTTCGTATTGTGTCTATGCAAAAAAAAGGTCTGTGGGATTATTGTGTGGTGGGTGTAAGTGTATTTGTGAACAGGATGTAGCATGCATTGTCAAACACGCCTACATTGGCACATTCTCATATGCAATTTATGAAAAAAGAAAGTCACCTCTTTTTTTTTTTTTTTAGATCTTGCAAGAGCCACTCAGTCCTCAATTGACGAAAGCCCAATGAATAATATACACGGTCTATGTTAGGTGGAATTGGAATAAAAAGGCATTTGGGGCTCAGGTTTTCATCAGTAAACTGTGGTAGTGATGCTCTAATTCAAGATAGACGCCTGCCTTCGTCCCGCCTAATAAATTCTCATTTGAAAGAGTTTTTACACAGCTGATGTGCATTCTGATCTTAAGTTCTAGCCATGAACAGCCATGTTGCTCTAGTGCATTGCATATCGCAAGCTTGCGCCGTTTCATTTCTAAATTTATATCGCGGCCACATTGAATTCGCGCAACGATGATTGAACGGTTTCTGAGTGTGAATGGAAGCAGCGATAAGCATGAAATACATTTTATGGTGCAGTCACTATTTTCTTCTGATCGAAGGGTAGCACGTGGGCTAACACTTTCATTTTTTTATGCTTGGATGAACGGCTAGACCGGACGAAACAAATTGTGCGCGCGAGGCTAACTTCAGTGGGTTTTGAGTGCTGCCCGATTGATCCGGGTTCACGTCATCCACGCCCTACACAAGGAACCTTCACGTTAGCGAAGCCTGGTACACTTATAACTTTAATGTGAAATAACGATTTTTTTTCGCGCTTTGAGATTTACTCGCTCCACTCTGAACGAAAATTTAGCGGAGGCAGAGGAATGCCAAGCCGCCGGCGCCGCTAAGCTGGGACTGCTGGCCGCGGCGCCATCTATCTGCTCGCAGCAGAGCTACTCGGTGCGACCGCGCGCGGCCGAACATAATCTGGACGCTCGCTCGCGCGCAGTGTCAACACCTAAATATTCTTCCACCGTGATTGTGACCTGTCACAATAAATAGAGTGCAGCGTCTTAGCGCAGTGTTTGATCACAAGGGCTCCTCTATACACGTCACGAAAATCACATTTAGTGAAAACCTGGCATCAGAAACTCTGAAGCACGCATCAACCAACCTGGTGCAGTGGTTGCAAATTGACCACGTCGCCGAAATCTGAACACAAAGTCAAACTGCTCATTGCTTCCTGTTTCACTCTGCGTTTCTCCAAAAACAAAACAAAACAAGAAAGTAAAACAAGAATTTCTGGGGTTTTACGTGCCAATATCACAATATGATTATGAGGCACGCCATAGTGAGGAACTCTGAACTACTTTTGTCCACATGGTGATCTTTAACGTACACCAAATGCACGGTACACGAGTGCTATTGCATTGGGCGCAAACGGAATGCAGCCGCCGCGGCAGGGATCGAACGCGCGACCTCGAACTTTGCATCGTGACACCATAGCCACTCAGCTACCACAGCAGGTCTCTGCGCTTCACCGCATTCGACCCAATAAAAAAAAAGTGCGCTTGGTCTTCTGCGGTCACTTCTCTCAGAACGTGCAGCACCCTTCTGATGAAACCCAAGTTAGCGTCAAATGGTTTCACTGAAGAGCGTTGGATGCAGAGTGGGACATTCCGGTCACCAAACTTGGTCCAACCGTTGATTCGGAACCCGCTTACTTCAGCACGCAGACCGATGCTCCCATTAAATCACGATGTCCGAAAAAAACGGTTAGGCATGGACAGACAGACAGACAGGCATACTGCAAACTGGTTGAATTAAGTTCCCAAAGAACGCCAATCATATTAAAAGCAATGGTTAAGACGAAAAAGGTAGCGGGCGAGATGTAGAGATGAAGGACATGGAAATCCATATATATGAGGGGACAAAAGATCACAACGTCTTCGTCGACTGCATTCAGACAAAGGCGATCAAATTTTAGAGTAGCAGTGAAACAGGCTTTAGTAACATTTTCTGCGTTAGGCTTTTATTACTCGTACACCTGCGTGGCGGAGTTTATTCAACTACGGTTATAGATATTGACTGAAAAATGCCGTGAGACCCAGCCATGAAACATTCAGGACTCCACTAAAGTCCTGTATTTATTCTGTGTGACAGTGCAGTGTGATCCAGGCGATTAAACGGTACGTACCATTCAGTGAAAAGCTGTTTGTTTCTTCTCCAAATTATTTTGTAAGAAGAATTGGGTCCACTTGTTACATGTTTTAAGGCGAGGTTTCGTTACTTAATTTTTCTGCATGCTAACCTCGGGCAAGTAGTTTATAAATGCATTATTTTGCTATACAGGGCTCCCAGGAACATAACAGAAAAAGGCTACAATGTTGCGATGGTAGCCACAATTTGTGTTCTTTTTTTTTTGTTACAACACTGAATAGTTTTTTATCGGCGCTCAATACATTGATACCTAATTCCATACTTATCCATCAATTAATGCTTCACAATGAATAAGCACCTACGAGCAAGTGACGCAATGTTAACATAATTGCTTTTTTTTCCTTTGGTCGTTTTTGTATTTGCTAATGAAGTGACCCTAATGCACATCAAAAAAGAATTTTGGAAGCATTTTTATTTTATAATTATTTCATGATTACGAAACTATGTTTGCTTTTCAAACACTCGTTACATATATAACATTATGTGCAACGACTGGCAACGGCTTAACAAGAAATGTCGCTGGAAATGTCTCGAAACGTTTGCTCCAGCGGCATTCCTTGTTCAATCACTGTTGATCACTTCAGATCCCCATCTTCTTGAACTACTGTATTTTTGTACGTGTAAGCATGATCGATTAAACAATAGAATCTAAAAAGTCATACATTTATTGTAGTTTTCATCTTTCTTAACTATATAGGTGTCCTAGCTAACGTTAATCAAGCTCTTCAACGACAAAAGAAAGCTAAAATAAATCGGTACCAGATATGATTTTAAGGCCTACGATGTTCGGTCGTCAGCCTTCCCACGACCAAACACCGCAGGTCTCATAAGTGCTTATTGCACCGTGTTTTATTTTTCTTTCTTTTTTTTTCGTTGAATAGCTTGGCTAACGTTAGCTGGGACGCACGGTAAGCAAGACGAGCAAGCTAAAAAGAGCATTATCCGAAATAACTGTCTGGTCTCTATTGCCAATGTAAACTATAATTTATTTTCACCTACATTAAACCCACTCTCGTTTGAATGCTGACGAGTGCGGAATCGTACGCTTCAGCCTATAGTTATTTGTCGCTTTTTTTAATTTATAACTGCATATTATACTTCTGGGTAAAGCCGCTAGTGAACGATTATATTCTGCAGCGCCAGTAGCGTTTCGAAAACGCACCAAGTATTTTTACTAATTGATTTATCCAGTGTCGTTAAAGCTATGTTCTTGCACTGAACGTTTAAAAAAGCAGAGAATGTAGGTATGCCTTCATGACACAACTTATAATTGGACCGTTATTAGAGTGACGTGATCTCTATAAAGGAGATCACATCAACTGCAGCAAGATTTAAGCTTTGGCGAGGTGGTTCAGATCCCCATTCAAATATAGGTAACGCGACAGCCATGGACGGAGAAAAACTTACTCAAAGTACAGCGCGGCTTTTTGAAGCAGGATAAAACCATAGAGCACACAAGGACACGCGTTGAATCATGCACTGCCAACTACCCCAATATTTGACGTTGCTGAGTTGAAAAGCTGAAACCACAAGCCCTTGCTTCAAACTAAAATTTTATTTTGAGAAACACGTATCTTAAGGCAAGCAGTACTACCCACGCAAGGGCCTAAATTGAACAAAGAATCACCTCGCTAAAGTGAAATTCGTCGAAAACAAAGATGGAACAATATAAAAAAATACCAACAGGGCAGGGTTGCGTACGCGTTTAGGGAATTCACCTCAGTGCGTGATAATACGTAGAATCGCAAGATTTAAAGAGTTTAGGAAAATGAAAAAGAAAATGTTTCCGTCAATCCACGCTCCAACGTGTTTTTTTTTACGTTTAATAAAACAATTTTTCTATCGAACATTGGGCCAATACTTCAAGTTCAAGTTCAAGTCTATTGTTTGTTATTGCATGTAGAAAAAACGGGCTTACATATTATATACAGCATCAGGAGGTCCCAGAGTAAGAAACTGCCAAGGAGACCTCCTATCATTAGTGGATACATAAGAGTATTAGAGGAGCAAGAAGAGGGCGGACGAACAAAGCAAAGAAAAAAAAACGCGTCAAAAATACAATTCGTATGGAACAAGTTATAATAAATAGAAAACAATTAGATATCTATTAAAACATCACTATACAATATTATCACAATAAATCAAAAGCAGGAATATCTAGTAATGCGTAACCAAAAATTTCGCTCTTCTACATATTACTTAACAATAAAAATACAAATTGCTTTGCAGAAATATGAAGCCTAACGATACAATAACAGGAGTAATCTGAAGAAAATAAAAATTATGAAAATGTATTTATGACAAATGAAAAGATGGTTCTGCTAACAGTATTGTTTTCATATTGTGTTTAAAAAACTGCAATGAAAGAGATGACTTAATATTAACAGGGATGCGATACCAAAGTGAAATACCATAGAAACGAAGCGTAAATTTTCCATAGTTGGATCTGATTTTAGGTAAGATAAGATTATTGCGCTCTGAAAACCTAGTATTATTTTTGTTCATGATGTTATCAAAGGAAGGCTGCCTGATGATATTTCACGATGAAAGAGACGAAATGTAATAAGTGACAACTTGTGACAGAACAGCTGTTTAATGGGTAAAATGCGAAGATGTTGATTGATAGGTAAAGCATGGCAGCGGAATGAGTTAAAAGTCATGAATTTTATGGCCTGATTTTGAAGACGTTCAAGTGGTTTCACATCAATGGAATATGTATTACCCCATGAAGATAAACAGTATGATAAATGGCTATTAATATAAGCATGGTACAACGAGCTCATCACATGAGGTTGGAAAATGCACGTGTTTTAATGATAACGCGGATGCGAAATGAAACTTTTTTTATTAACGAGTTGGCATGGCTATTGAACTTAAGGTGTTTGTCGAGAGTAACACCCAGGAATTTAACAGTATATCAGATGTCGGTACAACATAAGTATTTAACAAGACAGTTATGAAAGAAAAAATTGTAGTTTGTGGGTTATGAAATAGTACAAACGTTGTTTTTGAAGGATTTATTTGAAGTTGATTATCTGTGCCCCAGGAATACACATTGTTAAGATCGGTGTTAAGTGTGTCTTGAAGCGCGGTAAGCGATTTCTGCGATGAGTAAATGTTCGTGTCATCAGCATATAACAAACAGTTACAAGTGGTAAGTACATTAGGTCGATCATTTATAAATAATAAGAACAACAATGAACCTAGTATAGAGCCTTGAGGAACGCCACAGTTGTGGCGAACCACATCGCCAGCGCAGTTAGGAGGAAGAAGAGAAGACGACGAGGAGGAGACGGAAGAACGTAGTAATAAATGGGTTCTACCTACAGTACCCTAGTGAAATCTTTACATTGGCGCAGTCGAAAGCAGGAGCCTGTGAAGAAGATGAACGTGTTCAACGAGGGACGAACCACAGTCGAGAGCTACAAAGCAAGTGACGAACAACATGTCCGGGCCACCTGGGGGACATCCACCACGCCTGTAGTTCTGCGGAGGAAGCTTGTTCCAAGTG